>NW_027397116.1:9987888-10160019 GCF_003265705.2 Callorhinus ursinus
ACCTCATTAATAGCCTTTTTGATTTCGACTTGGTTAGATTTTAGTTCTTTTATTTCTCCAGAAAGGGTTTCTCTAATAACTTCCATGCTTTTTTCAAGCCCAGCTAGTATCTTTAAAATCATGATTCTGAACTCTAGGTCCAACATCGCACTAATGTCCGTATTGAGTAGGTCCCTGGCAGACGGTACTACCTCTTGTTCTTTTTGTTGAGGTGATTTTTTTCATCTTGTCATTTTGTCCAGAGGAGAACAGATGAATGAGAGAACAAAATGCTAACAGGTTAACAATGTCCCCAGAAAATATACTCTAAACAATTCAGAAAAGACCTGAAACCAGGGGAAAAGAAAGGGAAAGAAAGAAAAAAGAAAGAGGAAAAAAAAAAAGAAAAAGATAAAAACAAACAAAAACAGAACAAAACAAAACAAAAAAAAAACAGAATATGATCAAATATGATCAGACTGATGCATAGATCAGTGCCACACACTAGATTTTGAGTGTATTTTGGTCTGTTAGAAGAAAGTGCCTCCTAAAATTTTAAAGAAAGAAAGACTTATATATGTACAAAATAAGGGTTGATACAATGAAGGGATGGAATATGAATGTAAAAATGAAAATTATTAAAAATTTTAAAAAACGAATTGATCAGAAGGTATTTGAAAAAATAAAGAAGAGGATTAAAAAAAGGAAAAAAAGAAAAAAAAGGGGAGAGAATGTGATCAGGCAGGAGACTGGAAAAAACCCATACACTAGAGATTTAGGGTATATTTTGATCTGTTAGAAGAAACTGTATCTCAAAATTTTAAAGAGAGAACAACTTATATATATATGCCAAAAATAAAGGTAACTACTATGAAGGGATAGAATATAACTCTAAAAATGAAAAAGAATTTTTTTTAAAAAAAAAGGGATTGATAAGATATTGGTTGGAAAAGGGAAAAAGAAAAATTAAAAAAAAAGTTAAAAAATTAACTTTGAAGACTAATAAATCATGGTAAAAAAGCCATGAATTCTATGTGCAGTATTCCCCTAGCGCTGGAGTTCTGTAGTTCGCATTGATGAGTAAACTCGGTCTTGGCTGGCTGTTCGAGCTGATCTTCTGGGGGAGGGGCCTGTTGCCGTGGTTCCCAAATGTCTTTGCAGGAGGCAGAATTGCCCCGCCCTTGCCGGGTCCGGGCTAAGTAATCAGCTCGGGTTTGCTTTCAGGAGCTTTTGTTCTCTGCAAGCTTTTCGTACAGCTTTGGAGGACGAGAGTGAAAATGGCGGCCTCCCAATCTCCGCCCAGAGGAGTCGAGAACTCGGGGCCCTCCTCCTCGGTGCACCCCCAGAGAAAAGCAGTCAATCACTCCTGTCT
Source organism: Callorhinus ursinus (assembly GCF_003265705.2). Lineage (NCBI taxonomy): Eukaryota > Metazoa > Chordata > Mammalia > Carnivora > Otariidae > Callorhinus > Callorhinus ursinus. Next base: position 9,989,240 of record NW_027397116.1, read on the forward strand.
CCCCGGTCTCCGGCCGCACTCTCTGCTCACCTGGCCTGTGACCGAGCGTTTCTATCTCTGGCACCCGACCCCATGTGGAGTCTCCAAACCCAGCAGATCCCTGCAGTGCGCTCCCGCGCCGCTCCTCCCGAGGGAGGGAGGAGAGTCTCCCCGGATCCGCCACTTGTTGGGTCCTTGCTGGAGGAGCAGTGGCCCGACTGTCACGGATCACAGTTTATGGCAACCCCGAGCTGAGAGCTTGCTCTTCAGCTCCATCTCTGCAGCCGGCTTCCCTGCTTTGATACCCGGGAGCTCTGCTGCCCTCAGGCACCCCCGGTCTTTCTGTGACCCCGATGGTCCTGAGACCACACTGTCCCGTGAGGGTTCCACCCCCCCCCCTTAGCCACTGGAGCGCCGTCCCTCAGCGGAACCGACTTCTAAAAGTTCTGATTTGTGCTCCGCGGCTCTATCACTTGCCAGAAGCGGCCGATGGAGGCCCACTCCCCCACCGTCTGTCCTCCCAAATATCGCCTTGTATTCACTTCTCCGCACGTCTTACCTTCCAGAAAGTGGTTGCTTTTCTGTTCAGAGAGTTGCTGCTATTCTTTTCTTCGATCTCCTGTTGAGTTCGTAGGTGTTCAGAATGGTTTGATCCCTATCCACCTGAATTCCTGAGACCAGACGAAATCCAGGTCTCCTACTCCTCCGCCATCTTGCTCTGCCACAATGATTTGGTTTCTAATAAGACACATATTTGTTAGATTCTTTGTTTATTTTTGATAGGACACAATAGTCAGTAACATTTAACTTTCATATATTTTAATAACATATAGAGATAGTATATCAGCCTGTTTGTTTATATGCATGGAACGCATCAACTCATCTTTGTCTTTGGCCTTAACTTATGCCTTATGACATCTGCAGCACAAGCACTTATGCATGTTTTTCCTATTATATATAAACCAAAGACGCTATAGAACACAATCCTGAAAGATCACATGAGCCCTTCTAGTTCTATATGCTGCTCCTTCAGAAACAAACTCTGTTTCTACATCACATTTTCCATACTTGTCATATTATCATCAGCTGCTTCTATATCCCAAAAGAATACTAACTAGTGATCGATAGCCCAGACATGTTTGGCCATGGCCTACATGTGCCCTGGTAGTTCATTTATTTGCCTTGGTGGATTTGCTAGAGAGGAATTTAATCAATAGTTAATTCATTAATTCTGGTCCTTGAGAATGTAGAGTCTATGCTGGATGAAGATAGCTGGCTGACTGGCTTTGGCTTGGACTAAAATATGACAAACAGGAGAGCTGACAGCTTCATTGGGTGCTGGGCTGCCTGGAAAGTTTACTTACTTGTTCTCTATATATAGATAAGCTAAAAAAATAAATAAATAAAAAAACATAAACAAGAAAGAGATTTTATTAGTTACTGCTAGTATTCCAAAATGCATGATTTCCAGGGGTGAGAGTCAAAGGAGAGCAGAGACAGAACACAGATCATGTCTTTCATTTTCTTTAATTGGAAACTATGGCAGTGTTTTCAGCTCCAAATCAGTTCAAGGCTGTATTATTGATGAGGAGTCTGTGGTATAATGTTTTTGTAGCATTTGCAAATAATTGTTTGAAAATTTACCTGAAGCTACTGAATGATATAAATGATATTTTTACATACCAACTTTTCAGAAACCTTTATGATAGCAGCACAGGCTGTGTGTCTTTAAATGAAGGTTAAACCACTATCATCATTTATAAATCCCCTTATATTTTCAAATTACTTAGTTTGGGGTTGAAAATAGCAAAAGAGGTTATATCTTGTGGAAAAAGAATTTTCCTCTTTTTGCCTCATCAGATTTGAGGTGAAATTTTGAGGCCTCTATTTTTTTTTTTAGAGTATGACTTTTTTTTGTATTATCAGAGAATCTCTTCTACCCTTAATTTTCCCTTTCTGATTTTTTTCAGTGACTGAAGTAAAATTTTGTATTTTGTATGTAAAAAAAGATTTTTTCTTTTTTTTAATGGAGAGAATGTTGGACTGTAGATGTAATATGTTAAATCAAGTCTTCTTCACCCGTATTTTAAACTCTCTCCCTTACCAATATGGACAACTAGAGACACATTTTAATTTGGATTGGAACTTTCTGTTAGAGTCTTTCTTTCTTTCTTTTTCTTTCTTTCTCTTTCTTTCTCTCTCTCTTCTTTCTTTCTCTTTCTTTCTTTCTTTCTTTCTTTCTTTCTTTCTTTCTTTCTTTCTTTCTTTCTTTCTCTCTCTCTCTCTCTCTCTCTCTCAAGTAGGCTCTGTGCCCAACATGGGCTCAAACTCACAACCCTAACATCAAGAGTGGCATATTCTACCAACTGAGCCAGCCAGGTGCCCCACTGTTAGTCTTTAAAGGATATGGGAAGACCTCTTGAAAGAGATCATTTGAAGTATATTTACTACTGCTGTACAGATACAATCAAGTCTTATAATTCAGCACTTACTATCTTAATGGCCAGTGAGTTCTGATAACAGATACATTGTTTGATTAAAAGACCTTATAGAATTTCGAGCTTTTCCTTAAGACTCTGCCATCAGTACCCCCCATTTCCTCAGCAACCTCTCTTTCCCAAACTCCTTTAACTTCTGTAACTGTGGCAGCTTCTGCTTAGTCCCTGAGGCAGACCGTGTGGATTTCAGCAAAGTCCAGCTCTTCCTAATTCACTTTGGCCTTTAACCACCACACTGTCCCCTGTGCTCTGAATACCCATTCATTTCTTTTGTTGGGTCCATTCCAAATCCATTTATTCACTGTGGGTGTCCTGAGCAGAAAGACTACTAATCAGGTAGTTTAAATATCACAGTTTTGGTCATTCTGACCTCTCAAAGACCTCTGGCCCTGTTTTCTCCCCACACTCTAGTCTCATGTATGCAGTTGTCCATTGATTTTCTGTAATGCTCTCCGCCCACCACTTCCACCACCTCAAGCTTCAGCAGTTCATTCTCACCTAACTCATCATCTTTTCCAACAGCCATTTTCACAAATGCACCACCACCTGCGTATTATCACAGACAGAGATCTTTGAATTTTTTAATCCCCTGAGTTGACTAAATACCAATTTTAGTATGTTTTGTTTTGAAGCATGATCTTACATGTATTCCTCTTCTCCATTTCCACCACCACCACCCTGGTTCATGTTTTTACTGTTAAAGTTTATGTAACCAGTTTATGTAGCTGTCTTAATTCAGTGAGATACAAAGAGGTAAAATCTTTGCTCTTTGCCCACTACTTGCCGCCTTAAACATAATCCTTTGGTTGTCCTCTCCTCAACTCTTGAAAGCGTCTCAGAAACATCTTATGGGTTTTGAATTATTTTTAGTTATGAGTCTCACTTTGGTAATTAAGATTCATGATCAAGTATTAAAAAGTCTTTTCTGTCTCCAGCAAAATATTAAGCTCATGTCTGGTTAAAAGATTCTGCCATGTCACAGGCTCAGCTTGTTCACACCTTGCCCATTCCCTTCTCCTTGCTCTTTCCTTCCTGTCCCCTTTAATCCAGTGTGTCTCCTCTCAATGTTATTATTTCGCTGCCATCACTGAATGACCACCAAAGCCTTCCATGTGTCAGGTGGTACTTTCCTGGACAATTGTGTTTCCTTTGTGAGGTCCCAAGAGGATCTCCACATAGCCAAGTTCCCTGACATGAGGGTTGCCCTCCATAGAGGATCTGTTGTGGTGCCAACAGAGTAGGACATCCCAAGAACTCTTCTTGCTGGAGTCTCCTCTTGCTAGAGGGCTGTCATCATGAGCAGTGTACCTTTAAGCTGGCTCAAGCCTAGCTGGATTGCAGGGCATCTCATGGCTCAGGAGAAGCTCACTGATCTGTGCCATGTGGTTCTCTTCATTTTACCATTCCATTGCAGCTGCTATGGATAATACCTAGCCATCGGGATTCTCTAATCTTTCTCTGAAGGAAAGCACCTTTTCTTTGCTTGTATAGACTGTCAAGCTCCATGTCAAGCTGTTTCCAACTCCCTACTATCCTCAGGGGACAGCCACAGATTAGATTTAGACATTTCTGCATCTCAGTAAATTCCAACCATGAGAAACAAGTGCTTCCAATTTCTCTGCTTCCAGTTTCTCTAAGTGACATGTTTTGAATGCCTTCTTTAGCCTCGAGTATGTTTTTAGCAGAAGTTAAGGGGTGGATTTGATGTCACTCTTCACTAAGTAAATAACTCCTTTTTCACTCTTTGCCTCAAAAACCTCCAGTTTTTCCAACACACTCAAAAACAGATCCAGTTATTTCTGTGTCGTACAAAATCCTACATCATCTGCACACCCCCATTCCAGCCTCCCGACACCCATCTGATCTTATTTTCCAACATTCTATCTGTTGTACACTCCAGTCCAGTCCTACTAGATTCACTGGCTCTTCAACAAGCCAAGCACATTGTTGCCTCTTTGCCTTTACACCTCTTGTTCCCTCTGCTCAGAAGCTCCTCTGGGCTTGCTACATCCCTTCTTTCAAATTTCATGGAAGAACTGGGCTTTCTCAGACCACCAACCTGACATATGATATACTTATGTGTTTCTTTACTGTCCCTCTTCTCCAAGAAAAATTTAAGTTTTATGCAAAAAGGGGCTTTATCTCTCTTGTTCACTGATGAATATAGAACAGTGCCTGACCTATAGGAGGCATTTAATAAATATTCACTAAATATTTAGTGAGAGTTTCTAAAACTTTCCCAGAATTCTGTTTATTTTTGGTCGTTTTAGGTGATGAGTCAATGTTAAAGAGGAGTTTTATCCTCAGAAATCAATAGAATCTTGATGTTCCCTTTAGAAATGAAATACCACTTTTAAATGGAGGACTTCAGTATCTGTCATCCTGCTTGGAGCTGTAGTGCAAATTCCTATACAAGAGGGAAACCCCATTCAACATTCTTTTGTACTTGAGGTACTAATGTAGCTCACTGACATTTCTGTCTACCCCAGGTCTCTTCTACTCTAACCTGTCAGGTTATTAATTCTAATGGGGCTTTATATTCTGGCAGTGACAACACTGCACAATCATACTATTTTACTATCAAACTCAGCATGGTATCTGAGGGACTCCATAAACTTTTTTCTTTTATTTAAATTTCCCTCCTTTACTGCTATGTAGCTTATTCATTCATCAAATTGGTCACATTACTCTTCGATACACACGTAGGATGATTCGCACCCCTTACTTTTGTTTATGTTGATTTTCCTGCCATTTTTTTCCCATCCGCATTCCCGAATTCAAGTCCATAGCAATTTGTCCCATGAGACCCTCATTGTTTAGTCTAGAAGACGGTGATCTTTGCTTATGTGTTTTTATAATATCTGTAGCCCAAACACATTTAAACACTTGACTTTCCATTGCTGTATTACATTTACATGCTTCATGTATGCATGTTTTATATCAACTATTACCCAAGGGCACACATTTCATCTTTTGATTTTTCACCTATTACAAGTTATGCTAAACATTCTGATAGATAATTAAATATTCAATAACTCGATTTGAGAGTTGAGAGTTAATATTGTCATCATACAACATTTATTTAATCCTATATTAAAAGTTACCTGATTGTTTGTAATAGCCATAATCTGGAAGAATTTAAGTGTTACATAAATAATTGACAGAAATAACCAAGTTGAATAGAGGAAAAAAAAAGGTCTTTGTAAACATGATCAGGGAATCTAGATCCCCATCTAGATTGATATCTTAAAGTATATGAAGATTTTTTTCCTTTTGGCTCAAACATGACCATTTTGACGAAATGTAATAAAATATTAGAATAAAATGTTAAAGAGTGCCAACGGGAACCCTAATTCTTCATAAAAATTCTGTCTGACCTGTAACATGTTAATATTCACCTGTATAAGGGTAGGTGATAAAGAAATGATTTTTCCCCTACTCCTTTCTATCTTCAGTGTTATTTTGTACTTCTCAAAGAATTGAAAGTGATGATTATTGTGGTGGTGGCCACAGTAGTATATAGTCATAACAGAAGTAGAATAGTAAATCTACGAACAGTGTGACCTAATTAAAAAAAATAATAACTCCAACTAAAATGCCTGAACAGTCAGTGAATCCATGTATCAAAATATGTGTAGATATAGTGGTTTTCATCAGAAACTTTATTAAGGTAGCTTAAATTTTAGTCCCTAGTGTTCTGGGAGTTACATAAACTCCAATCATGACTTTATGAACAAATCAACCCAAAAAATCCATTCAAGGACTTACGGTTGGTTTATTTTTCTGCATGAGCATACAACCTTGACTAATCTATACCAAAAATGTTCAGCTTGTTTTCCCAGTATTTAACGTTCATTCCTATGGTATAAGAATGTTTCTTCTATTTTATTTATAAACATTAAAAGGAATGAAACCATCAATCCAGTTAATAATGGTGCATATTTCTCAGAGATGTCTTTCATTCAAATCAGCAACCAAAAGATTTTTCAGTGTATTCTCTTCGGTTCTAATGAGAGATGAATAGGTGTTAAACTTGTTACTCTTCTTTGATCGTTTACCTTCATGTACCTGACTCAGATCCTCAAAAGCAAAACTGCTCATGTTATCACTAAAAATATAAGCAGTCTCACTTCACACCTATTCTCTGCTAGAAGAAGAAGTTACAATGGTGTGGTATTCTACATGGTGTTTTCTAGACTTTACTAATTCACCGGCTTTTGTAGAGAAGTCAGACCCTTGAATGTCACTTAAATGTAGCCTTTCCTGTAGGTGAATATGCAGTGAATACAAAAGAGGTATCTGGAAAATGTGGAATTAATTTTGAGAGTTGGATAAAAGACCTTAGAATAATAATGGTGACTATACAAGTCACCTATGAAACTGTTCTCTTGTAGGTGACATTAATTTCCTATCTACAGAGTCTTATTAGTGAATGTGTTATGTTTGTACCCCCAAGAAAATGAAATAATTTTCTTTTTTTTTTAGCAGTCTATTAAAATGTCAAGGTTTATCTTGACTGCTGCTTTTTAATGTAAATGTTTGGGCTTAATTGAATTCCTAATATATGATGTCACTTGGAATTCTGATAGGGTCCAGTAGTTTTGCCTGTAAAGATATATTTCTTCTTAAAATGAAAGGTATAACAAAAATACCATGTAACACAGTGACAGAAAAGTGGTCACATAAGTTATTGTAAGACTTTTATTGTAAAAATACTTTAAAGTATAGAGATTAAGTTTATGTGTGCTTGCTCTCCTCCAAAGTACCTACTGGAATGTTTTCTATATAAAAATGCTCTATAACTATTTCTAATTGGTTAATTGTTATAGTTGGAAACTGTAGAATTATAAAACTAGAATTAATCTTGAGTGTCAAAGTTCCACCCCTTTTTTTGAAAATAATGAGAATAAAAATAATTATTATTTTATATTTACTTAGTGTTTTACATTTAGTAGGCTTTCTTTGCCATGCTAAATTGCAAGAATATGTCATATCCAAATCTCTGGGGCTTTATTAAAATTTTTAACTATTCTGCTTACAGAGCTTATTTTAAAAATGCTAAAGATAGTATGGGTGTGTAGTCTAGGCTGTATCATTCTGGCAAGTAGTCCTAAGTGCAGAATTAAAGTTCTATAGCATTAACCTGAGAGTAAATCATTTTACTCAGGGTTGATTCCTAGTGGACAGCTTGATGTTATGATTTCATTTATTTCAACAAATGAAATACTAATAGATCATTGAAAGTGCAATAAAGTTTTGGTCAGATATTATGCCCTTATTGTATACCAACCTCCCCCCAGAAAAGTATACTCATATTTAGAATGAAATTGTTGCTCAACTTTTAAGAATCAAGCATCCCCGAGAATATGATGATGTAAAGATACTTGTTATGGGAATTTCCAATCCTCTATTTCTTACCACAAAACAAACCAACTATGATATTTAAAGAATTATTAGAGGGGCACCTGGGTGGCTCAGTAGGTTAAGCATCTGCCTTCAGCTCAGGTCATGATCTCAGGGTCCTGGGATCCAGACCCATTTAGGGCTCCCTGCTCAGCAGGGAGTCTGCTTCTCCCTCTCACTTTGCCCCTCCCCCCTGCTCATGTGCTCTTTCTCTCCTTCTCAAATAAATAAATAATCTTCAAAAAAAAAGAATTTTTAGAGAAACAAATCTGTTTGTGTCAGTCAAAAATTAAGATATGTCAAAGTAAAGTGTATTTGGAGGGATTTTGTATCAAGTTTATCACTTGATATAATTTATAAATAATAAATTTATCGACTTTTTTTACCAATTGGTAAGTTTTTCCACTGATAACAGGATTTTGTCAATTTGGGCATTTATTTTGGCTACAAGTAACAAGACACCCAACAACAGAGGTTTAAGTTCCAGAGATTGTGTATTGTTGCTGGCATTGGTTCAGCTGCACCAAATAACATGGTGGCCTCTCTTGGTGATTCTTACGATCTTTCTCAAGTGGCTGCAAGATGATTGCTAAGGTTGCAGACATCATGTTTAGCAAAAAAAGAAAAGGGGCAGGTGATGGCCGTGCCAAGAAAGCTGAAATTGCCTAGGAACCTTCAGAGGCTCCCGCTGTGGTTTTCTAACACATGTCTAGGAGCAGCTTTGTGTGAGCTGGGAAAGGAAGACAAAAGAGAAGGTGATTTTAAGTAGAGATGAGGTCTGCCACATGTTCTAATTTCCACCTTATCATATTACTTGTGTCTTACTTTTCCCAATCCAACCAAATTCTTCTGTTGGTTTTCCTGATTAGACAAAACAATGGTACTTTCTTCTTGTCTCTGTAATTTAAAGTGGGAGATCACTGGATTCCTGTCATGTGTTATCCTCCCAAAAGCTTACATGGTTTTCATCGATTCTCTAAACATATTTTATGGTAGTAGCATCTATGAGCATACATATATTATATATATATATTCTTTTGCTTCAGCTTCTTAATTATGAAGTTGTTGACAAAATGGACCTTTTGACGAATCTGGGAGATTAACTGAAAGTATGTGAGGCTGAGAGCAGTGATGTTAAATGTTGTCTTTTCGGACGTATTGATTATTCTATCCATTGCAGATCCCTTCAAGTTGATTGGATGTCTCCAGGGAAGCCAAATGGCATTATCCTCGGATATGATGTCTTACGTAGAACATGGCATTCATGCCCTAAAACTCAGAAGTTAAGGAAGGACCACAGTGGTGAGCTCTGCAAGGCAGTGAAGTGTCAAAAACCTAAAACTATCTGTGGAGAGAGGTGCTATTCTCCAGAAGCTCAGGTATATCTTCTCATATGAGTCAGTGAAATATATTTTTCTCACTAAACACTCCAGGTGAAATCACTTGCTTCTTAAACCATGGTTTGTCATGATCAATTTTTCCACTAGTCTATCAGGAAGACCCCGTGGAAAAGAAAGGATGCTTATAAAAACCCTCTCATCCTCATGAGCATCTTAGCCTTCTCATTTTTCATCATCTTCACAGGAAACATTAGTTTATTGAAATGGTAAGGAACTCCCAAATTTGTATTTGATTGAATGACTTGAATTTTCCTTACAACAAATCCATTCAGCTACAAGTGCCTGTTGTTTACATGACACTGATGAGTAACTGCGAGCAGGACCTTCCATGGTTTGTCAGAAATATTTTAAAATTATGGCCATTTGCAGATTAATGTTCATATTAGTTGCAGTTTAGGAATCAGATCAATAGCACAGCCAGACAGCGGAGTTTGTAAATGGCTTTTATTGACAAATGATGCAGAAAATCCTTACTTTGAAGGTAGGATTTCATCTAATGAAATAATGTTCCTATTTGTCAACAACAACATCACACATTTAATGACCAAAGCTGTTACTAAATTCAAAAGATTCACTGCAAAAAGACACAGTAATTAAGAAAGTGAGTTGTTGAAGCAATATGGATCAAAATACAAATGATTACAGCTGACACTGACCAAGCAGTGGCTTTCATCTAAGAAATGTTATAAAACTAGCAGTTACTAACTATACTTTTTTTTGACACATAGGCTCCAGAATTGCCATTATGCCTAAGTTTTACATTATTTTAGGCCATTAAATGTACACAATGAATCATGGAACACTACGTCAAAAAACTAATGATGTAATGTATGGTGATTAACATAATAAAAAAAACTAAAAAATAAAAAAATAAAATAAATGTATACTACCTGATGAACATACCTCCATAAAATAAAATTAAATTTAAGATTTTTGAAGGGGAAAATGCTGGAATAAATTTGCCCATTAAAAATGTTCTCTAGGGGGGCGCCTGGGTGGCTCAGTCGTTAAGCGTCTGCCTTCGGCTCAGGTCATGATCCCAGAGTCCCGCTCCCCCTGCTTGTGTTCCCTCTCTCGCTATGTCTCTCTCTGTCAAATAAATAAAATAAAATCTTAAAAAAATGTTCTCTAGGAGAAAGAAAGAAATCTTTGATGTATTAAGCAAAGGCTTATTTTTATTTTAAGGATTAAGGACATACACAGGTATCGACAGTTAAAGAGAATAAAGGAAGTCAATTAAAAATCTCAAAAGAAAGCAATTGTTTGTAAATTTCTGTTTAGAGTTAACTATGAATATATATTTCTTGGGTGAGAAGTTAGAAAGAGATAGAAAAGAAACTAAGAATTTTTTGGCTAAATCACCACAAATATCAGGAGGATCTGAAACACATATGCAAAATTTACCATGTATTCAAACCCCAGTGAACATCAGACCTGGAAGGCTTGTTAAAACACGGGTTGCTGGTCCCACCCCCAGAAATTCTGATTTGGTAAATCATGGGTGGAGTGTGAAAATTTGCATTTCTAACATGTTCCCAGGTGATGCCTTTGCATCTGTTCCAGGAACCGTATTTTGAGAATCACTAGATTACAGACTTGCTTTAGGAAACTATAGAGCAAGGAAAAGGCTATTTATATACTAGGTACACATTTATCAACTCAAGTTATTGAAATTTCCATGTATGTTTTCTGAGGCAGCTAACTTGAAAACTGAATTAGAAGATTAAGAAATATTCTGTTTACGTGGAGAACTCCCAAGAGGAATAATTGCTTGAGCATGTCACTTTGGGGACCCACAAATGATCTAAACCCAAGGGCGCTAGAAAAAATTTACAAGTTTCATGTGGCTAAAGGAGTCTGAAAATGGCAATGGAAGGATGGAGTGAACCAGTTCTAACGTGTCAACACTAAATAAACATTCCAGTGAAAATTCCACAAGAAAATGATAAGGACTAGAGAAGCTTACTGAAGAAAAAGGCTAGATGTGCTTCAGTGTCTAGAAATGCACTTTATGAGAATTGGACTTTAACAAGTGCTTTAAGACCACACAACAAAGAGCAAGATTTTAGGTCACTGTCATACAACAAGAGGAGGGTATGCGTTGTTTTACCTTGAAAACAAAAATGACCAGCATCCTTAAATCCCAAATAAACACATAACAATTTTTTGCTTAAGTCTTAAACATGGGGCATAATTTCAAAATTTACTTTTCACACAGAGTATGGCATTGAAGAGAAGGATCACCCAGTTTATCTTTGGCATTAGACTAATTTTGAATCCTCACTGCTAATAACTAAATACAGAAAAGGAAATTCATTACAGTTGGTTTAGCATGGCTACCTGAGAAACCGCAGGAGTATACTTTGAATTTAAGAGCCCTATTTCTTTGTTCTTTGATAATTTTTAAAAAATGAATGAAGTCTATGCTAATGGTGTTTTGAAGACTTAGTCCATGTTCTACCACCTTATACTGAGCTTGATTCACAAGTTGGTGCAAGCTAGAAATAGCAAAGTGCAAAATGGAAAAAGAGAAACCTCTAAATAGTGGTTGATTTTGCCTGCCACAGGAAGCTTCTATCTAATTAAAGTGACTTATGCCTAGTGTAGGTTTTGAGGCTACTTTTCAGCAGCTATTTAGCATTTGATTTGTTATATATACAGAGTGTCAGTCTCTCAGACCTCAAGTGAGCGTGCAAATAATTATTTGATTGTTCAAGCACATAATTTCTTCTACAGCTCCTGGAAAAAACACATTGTTAAAAGGGCTTTCCAAAATTAATTTCCATATAAATTTCTTTTTTTTAATATGGTGGCCTATGGCATATACATATATATGTATCATACATACACATATATATGTAAATGTTAGACTTTGTTGAGATTGCCTTGTCTGAAGATTGGGTTCGTAAATAAGTGATCATATAAATTATAAGGAAAGGGCTATTTATTAAAAAAAAAGATCAATAAAAATAGGTTTCCATAAATGTATTTTCAAATTAAACGGTCATTAAAATAGAAACGTATATATGAAGACAATTGTTCATTTACAATTCTAAGTCTTCTTTATATTGGGAGCACTGACATTCAAAGGAGAATTCATATTTATAGAGTGTGATAACAGAGCACAAAGCATGATTGAAGTCTAAAAAAGCTACATTGTATCAAATAGCATATATAGAATTTAAATGATGCTGGGAAAATGCATTTTTCAAACTTCTGAATTTTTATCCATAATAGACTACATTTGGTCTCAGGTTAAGTCCTATTAGAATATAATTGTATCACATGAGATATGACGGTATATTACTTTTAATTAAACTGATATTTCTTTAACCCCAATTCCCACCTTCAGGTTTGTTGTAATGGAGTTCTCTATGACCCCCAGCCTGGGCACCACTGCTGTGAAGAGAAGTATATCCCATTCATTTTGAATTCAACTGTGGTTTGTTGTGGTGGCCGAATACGAGAGGCTCAACCAAATCATCACTGCTGCTCTGGCTATTACACTAGAATTCTACCAGGTGAGGATCATTTCCAGGTGTACTCAGTGTTGGGGAGCAAGAATTCCTGTCCTCTTTAAGGTCCTTCTAGCTGGACTAAAATCAAATTGACAGGTGACAGATTAACAGGAAAAAATCAAATTTAATACTGTGCCTACAAGGAATTCACACAAATATGGAAATTCCAAAGACAGTCAGACAAATGAAGTCTATATGTCATTCTGAACTAAGGGGAAGGGGGGAGGGACCTGGGACATCAGAGGAAAGGAACGTACTTCATAGAGTGATAAGAAGAAAAGCAGATGTTTGGTAATTAGATGTTTGCCCTGCCAATACAGATGGGTCACTCAGATGAAATTTATCTCTGCTAATGACCCTTATTCTGGGAAAGACCCCCAGTTTGGATTCTTCTATGTAGTTAAGGGAAGAGTAAAATTTTCTCTTCAGTCTGCACGGTCTCGATTGCTTTTAGCTCAAAATAATCGTCATGCCATTGTGGTCCATCTTGGGCGGCTGCCCTTGGCCCTTCCATCAGTAATCTGGGAACCTGAAAAAGCCAACACATGATATGCCTGTCAACTATTTCAAGCACCTCCTCAACAAAAATTTAATGACTAAAACATAACCAATGACCTACTTTAAATATTATTTCTTCTTTCAGCTTTGTTGAAATCTAAGCAAGACGAGGTAGGTACTAAAAGAGAGGGAATACAAGGGACTTACGGTATCTACCACATGAGGAAATATATCAAGACCTGGGAACTCCCTTTATTTTGTGACTTTATTTCATTCACATGGCTAAATATTTTCACCATAAATTCTGTGAATTTCTAAGTGTTCCACTCCATGAAGCCATTCTTCATTTCCTCCATTTCTATTCTGAACTATGCATGCATTGTCCCTGGATGGATTATAAACACAAACTCGATGTATCAGAGACGAGTCCACTGTCGGGCTAGGTAGGGCAGAAAGAGGGTTGCCGTAAAGAATAGCAAACAGGGGGTTTTCCCTCCTTACCCTTTTTTTTTCTTCTATTAGCTGACTGAATAAGCACTGTCCAAATTTCAACTACACAAAACAATATAATTGAGAATAAAGATAATAACAGTTGGTATTTATAAAACACAAAGTCTGGGGCACAATCTGTATTTAAAGGTTTCACATATGATACCTTAGGTACTTCTCACAACTGTAGGAGATTGGTATTTTATCTAAAGTTTATAAATAAGGAAACAGATTCAGAAAGGATCAGTAACAAAGCCAGATTCAGATAGGTGGGAGTGGAAGAGCTGAAGGGAACATCTCAGCGTTTCTTCCCAAAATCCATATTCAACCCTACTTACTCCTTTTTTTAAATCTGTTATTTACTTTATTATTTTTTCCAAGTTTTTATTTAAATTCCAGTTAGTTAACATACAGTGTAATATTAGTTTCAGGTGTAGAATTTAGTGATTCATCACTTACATATAATACCTGGTGCTCATCACAAGCGCCCTCCTTAATACCCATCACCCATTTAACCCATTCCCGCCACCCACCTCCCCTCCAGCAACCCTCAGTTTGTTCTCTATAGTTAAGAATCTGCGTACCCCGATGTTTATAGCAGCATTATGGGAAGAGCCCAAATGTCCATTGACTGATGAATAGATAAGGAAGATGTGGTGTATAGAATATTACTTAGCCATCAAAAAGAATGAAATCTTGCCATTTGCAACACCATGGATAGAGCTAAAGGGTATTATGCTAAGCAAAATAAGTCAGTCAGAGAGAGACAAATACCATATGATTTCACTCATATGTGGAATCTAAGAAACAAAACAATAGGGAAAAAAAGAGAAAGGCAAATATTTACTCTTATTTAACCAAAATATGTTAATATGTGTTAACATAGTTTTAAAGTGACTATTTCAGACTTCTAAACATCTTCATTGCCACCCCTGGCAGTTACTGGTAAATATCCTGGAAAAGCCATTGACATACAGATTTTTTTTCCCTTCCACCTAAGTTTAATGCCTATGTCTTCAGAAGCACAGAAAACAGATATGGGACAAAGAGAAGAAAGCTAAGTGTTCAGATGCCCAAAGAAAACTGAATGCTTTGAGATACCTGGTTTAACAGGGAATTTATGCCAAACATCCAGTTAATTCAGGTTATTGTTCAGTGTACCTTGTGTTTGGCATAAATACATTTATCCAAGGTATGTGAATGGAGAAGTTGTCTTACCCAGCATCCCTTTTGCAAAAAATGCTGGAGCAAAAAGGGAAGGTGAAGTAATTAAATATATATAAGCTTATTCAAGGCAGAGACTATCTTTCTACTCTTCATAATTTTTCCTTAATACTAATAGACAAATCTGACAGCAATGCTGTTATTTCTTATTCTCTTGCAAAAATACTTTTATAATTTAATAACTCTTAATCAGCTAGATTTCCCAAGTAAGAAAACACAACGGTGATGGAAATAAGGCATTTGTAGAAAAGGGTTAACTTCTTTATCTGGAAATCATCGTGTTAGGAACTAATCAAATTCTGCCAAATGCTTTACTCTCTCAAAATAGTTTACACTTTGGGAGTTTTCTACTACATTTCCTATCTTCTTTCCCCTGCAAAAAGTGGCCCTGAAAAATATAATTAAATTGATGAGATGGGCATGTTCTGTTGTTCTCTTCTTTCTCGTTGTTCAGACCAATGGACCATACCAGGCTTTTCTCTAATTCTAACACAGAACTAAATAATAGTGGCTTTATTCCAAAGTCACATTAAAATTTTTAATGTTATGATTTGCAGTGAACTGTTTAAACTCTGAGAAAATATTCTCTGTCCCTTAACATTGATGAAAAATAATTGGTTGTGTCCATCATGACTATTAACTCTTAGATTTGTCTTTCACCTTTCTCAATCCTAACACAAAGTGTCAGATTTCAAACTAAAAAAAAAATTCCAAGGTGCCTGGGTGGCTCAGTGAGTTGAGCGTCTGACTCTTGGTTTTGGCTCAGGTCACCATCTCAGGGTTGTGGGATCAGGCCCTGCCTTGGGCTCCATGCTCAGCACCAGAGTCAGCTTATGAATCATGGAACACTACATCAAAAACTAATGATGTAATGTATGGTGATTAACATAATAATAAAAATGAAAAAAAGAAAAAAAACCTCTCTCCCTCTTCCTTAGCCCCTCCCTGCCCTTGTGCTCTCTCCCTCTCTTTCTAAAAAAAAAAAAAAGAGAAAGAAAAAAATCCAAATAAAATTTAACTCTTTTTTCCTAAAAATAAAATAAGGCGTGGAAGTCCAGAAGTCATTTATTGACATTATACAAAACTTTTTAATAAGTAATTTTTTGAAACAAGAGTTTTCAAACCTTCATGATCTGCCTATGACACATGATCACTCAAACCTCAAACATTTTAATAACTTCCAAACTGTTGAGTATGGTCCGTATTTGGATTCCTTTTAAGTAGTTCATTTTTCACAGTATTAGAATGCCTACCATGGTGTCAAGGAAAAAAAATGCAATCTCATGGGATAATCAAAGAGAGTGTTTGCTGCAATCATTAATCTCAATGTACCTAAATGAAGAGATTATATTGTGACCTCTATCCTCAGCCAGTGGTCTTTGTTAACTACTTTAACACTGTTTACATCAAGAAAGAAAGCATAGTGACCCTATACCCATCTTGTATCTAAATGCAATTAAAATTCAATCAGTACTCTGTCAGTTCAAGGCTAAGATGGGTATAGGCATTTTGATATTTATAGATAAATCTGAAGTATTGGTTAATAATATTTACTTCATATTTTTCTCACAACTTTATAGAACCTTACAACAAAGAGTGGCAGAGGAAAAAATGCTTATTCCACTCCCCTTTTTTTATAAATATGCTAATGACCTCAAGCTAAATGTTAATGTGGGTCATTCTTTGATAAGAATAACAATTAACTGTGAAGACTGCATGGTAGCTTTTAGAGAGAAAACATTTTCAAGCCTGTTGTGAAATAGATTCATTTTGAGAGGTTAATGAGAAGGTGACTGATCCTTGTGTCTTATATCTAATAGACCTTTTTTGAGGGAAAAAAATCAGTTTTGTTTCTCATTGATATAATCCAAATCTCTTTTTATAAAGCCTTTTCTTCTGTCAGTGACTGAATAAGAAAATATCTAAACCAATTAATATTTGTTATCCTCAAAACTGCTTTTAAAAAAATGTTGGTTTGGGCGCCTGGGTGGCTCAGTTGGTTAAGCGACTGCCTTTGGCTCAGGTCTTGATGCTGGAGTCCCGGGATCGAGTCCCACATCAGGCTTCCTGCTCAGCGGGGAGTCTGCTTCTCCCTCTGACCCTCTTCCCTCTCGTGCTTTCTATCTCTCATTCTCTCTCTGAAATAAATAAATAAAATCTTTAAAAAAAAAATGTTGGTTTTCCACAATATATATATATAGATGTGGACACTATGTTTCTTCTAAACCCACCGTTGTCCTAAATGATATTTAATTAACTGGTGCTGTCCCTCTACCATGTGGTATGTTATGTTAAAGAAAGTTTGCCAAGAAGATACACTGCTCTCTGGCTGTGGAGATTTAAAAAATATAGCAACCACATTTGAGACCAAGTTTGAAAATCCTTTTACCCAGAGGAATGTAACAAGTACAATAACTTTACTGTTCACAGTAAGCTCATTCCTCCTTCATTGGCCTCTAGTAGAATCAGGATGAAAAATTTAGAATTTTCTTCTGCTTATACATACCATGCTATAGGATCTTTTCACTCTCTCTCTCGATTTCTCTCTGACAAATAAATAAGTAAAATCTTAAAAAAAAAAAGTGCTCCTGGATGGCTCCCTCATTTAACTGTCTGCCTTCAGCTCAGGTCATGATCGAGTCCCACATCAGGCTCCCTGCTCAGGAGAGAGCCTGCTTCTCCCACTTCCTCTGCTGCTCCCCTTGCTTGTGCTCTGTCTCTCTCTGTCAAATAAATAAATAAAATCTTTAAAAAAAAAAAAAAGGAAAGAAAGAAGCCAGTCTCAAAAAGTTACGTCCTGGGAGATTCCATTTATATGACACATGGGAAAACACAAGCTGTGGGGATGGGGAAAAATTGCCAAGGGTGATGGGTAGGAGAAGAGCGTTACTGTGAAAGAATAGTATGGAGTTTTGGGGGGTGATGAAACTCATTTGTATCCAAATTGTATTTTTATGTTAAAATTCATAGAATTATGCATCCACCAAAAAGGTCAATTTTAAATGGATGATATTTTTTTAAATAAAAAAATTTTAAACTCATATACCTTAGAATTCTATTTCTATTCTATAAATAGGAAAAGTAAGACTTAGGAACAAGATGAAGTCACTTCCTTAGTGGAGATTGAAATTTGCACAATTAAAAATTAGATTGAGACATTAGAGATACTGTGTTATATAATAATGTGATGACTTCATACATGTAACTTAATATGGTTTTCTGGTATATTGGTAGAGCAGAAAGAAAGAAAATTTATCTCCATTAAAATTACACTGGAAATTCCTGTTAAAAAAAAAGCTAGCAAAAGTGTCCCAGTTAGCTGCAAGTTTGGTTCAACATCCGCAAATCAATCAATGTGATACAATACATTAATAAAAGAAAGAACAAGAACCATATGATCCTCTCAATAGATGCAGAAAAAGCATTTGACAAAGTACAGCATCCTTTCTGGATCAAAACTCTTCAGAGTAGAGGGATAGAGGGTACATACTTCAATATCATAAAAACCATCTATGAAAAACCCACAGCGAATGTCATTCTCAATGGTGAAGAACTGAGAGCTTTCCCTCCAAGGTCAGGAACACAGCAGGGATGTCCACTATCACCACTGCTACTCAACATAGTATTAGAAGTCCTAGCCACAGCCATCAGACAACAAAAAGAAATCAAAGGCATCCAAATTAGCAAAGAAGAAGTCAAACTCACTCTTTGCAGATGATATGATCCTTTATGTGGAAAACCCAAAAGACTCCAACCCAAAACTGCTAGAACTCAAACAGGAATTCAGTCCAGTGGCAGAATATAAAATCAATGCACAGAAATCAGTGGTATTCCTATACACCACCACCAAGACAGAAGAAAGAGAAATTTAAGAAGTCGATCCCATTTACAATCGCACCCAAAATCATAAGATACCTAGGAATAAATCTAACCAAAGAGGCACAGAATCTGTACTCAGAAAACTATAAAATAATCATGAAAGAAATTGAGGAAGACACAAAGAAATGGAAAAACGTTCCATGCTCATGGATTGGAAGAACAAACATTGTGAAGATGTCAGTGCCACCTAGAGCAATCAACACATTCAATTCAATCCCCATCAAAATACCATCCACACTTTTCAAAGAAATGGAATAAATAATCCTAAAATTTGTATGGAACCAGAAAAGACCTCGAATAGCCAGAGGAATGTTGAAAAAGAAAAGCAAAGCTGGCAGCATCACAATTCCAGACTTCAAGCTCTATTACAAAGCTATAATCATCAAGACAGTATGGTACTGGCACAAAAACAGACACATAGATCAATGGAACAGAATAGAGACCCCAGAAATGGACCCTCAACTCTATGGTCAACTAATCTTCGACAAAGCAGGAAAGAATGTCCAATGGAAAAAAGACAGTCTCTTCAACAAATGGTGTTGGGAAAATTGGACAGCCACATGCAGAAGAATGAAACTGGACCATTACCATACACCACACACAAAAATAGACTCCAAATGGTTGAAAGACCTAAATGTGAGACAGGAGTCCATCAAAATCCTAAAGGAGAACACAGGCGGCAACCTCTTCGACCTCGGCCGCAGCAACTTCTTCCTAGAAACATCACCAAAGGCAAGGGAAGCAAGGGCAAAAATGAACTATTAGGACCTCATCAAGATAAAAAGCTTTCGCACAGCAAAAGAAACAGTCCACAAAACCAAAAGACAACCGACAGAATGGGAGAAGATATTTGCAAATGACATATCAGATAAAGGGCTAGTATCCAAAATCTATAAAGAACTTATTAAACTCAACACCCAAAGAACAAATGATCCAATCAAGAAATGGGCAGAAAACATGAACAGACATTTTTCCAAAGAAGACATCCAAATGGCCAACAGACACATGAAAAAGTGCTCAACATCGCTCGGCATCAGGGAAATCCAAATCAGCACCTCACTGAGATATCACCTCACACCAGTCAGAATGGCTAAAATTAACAAGTCAGGAAACGACAGACATTGGCGGGGATGCAGAGAAAGGGGAACCCTCCTACACTGTTGGTGGGAATGCAAGCTCGTGCAACCACTCGGAAAAATAGTATGGAGGTTCCTCAAAACGTTGAAAATAAAGGTACCATATCATCCAGCAATTGCACTACTGGGTATTTACCCCAAAGATACAAATGTAGGGATCCGAAGGGGTACGTGCACCCCGATGTTTATAGCAGCAATGTCCACAATAGCCAAACTGTGGAAAGAGCCAAGATGTCCATCGACAGATGAATGGATAAAGAAGATGTATATATCTATATCTATCTATCTATCTATCTATCTATCTATCTATCTATATATGTATATATCTATATCTATCTATCTATCTATCTATATATATTTATATATAGATATAGATATATATATATATACACAGTGGAATATCATGCAGCCATCAAAAGGAATGAGATCTTGCCATTTGCAATGATGTGGATGGAACTGGAGAGTGTTATGCTGAGCAAAATAAGTCAATCAGAGAAATACATGTATCATATGACCTCACTGATATGAGGAATTCTTAATCTCAGGAAACAAACTGAGGGTTGCTGGAGTGGTGGGGGGGGTGGGAGGGATGGGGTGGCTGGGTGATAGACATTGGGGAGGGTATGTGCTATGGTGAGCGCTGTCAATTGTGTAAGACTATTGAATCACAGACCTGTACCTCTGAAACAAATAATACATTATATGTTAAAAAAAAAAAAAAAGGAAGAAGATAGCAGGAGGGGAAGAACAAAGGGGGGGAAATCGGAGGGGGAGATGAACCATGAGAGACTATGGACTCTGAGAAACAAACTGAGGGTTCTAGAGGGGAGGGGGTGGGGGGATGGGTTAGCCTGGTGATGGGTATTAAAGAGGGCATGTTCTGCATGGAGCACTGGGTGTTATACGCCAATAATGAATCATGGAACACTACATCAAAAACTAATGATGTACTGTATGGTGATTAATGTAACATAATAATAATTTAAAAAAATGTGTCCCAGTTAGAGACTATGCTCCTTATTTCAGGTAGTAATGTGTATGATCATATTCTAATAGAAATACAAAATTCTGTATAGGGTTTTGCTGGTTTGCTGGTTTGATGCTGAGTAACTAGTGGATAAAAATGATGGCTTCACATCTCATTTCTTTCATTTATTAGTTGTTTGACCTTCATTAAGTTACTTTAAGTGATATTAGTGGGAAACTAATGTGTCTGATTTCACTGAGCTCTGGAATTAGAACCCCCAAAGCTTTCATGTGCCAGTAGAAGGAAAGGTTTATAGTAATTGGGGAGCATAAGAGTACACGAAGTTGAGGCATCCTGTAGGTGACAGAAGATAGTCTCTTATGAATTAGTCTAGATCAAAGACTCAGGTGTGTCCACTTTCATCAGATTACTAAAGTGCAGCCAGTTCATAAAAACTAGGAATCAAATGTCTAATGGACATTGAGATCCTATGAGCTCAGAGATCCACATTGATTCTTGCTGATTCTAAGAGACCAAGCAATCCTTTATCTAAGCCAACTTTCAGCAGTTGACTGGGGAAGTCACAAATAGCTTCCAACTGTTAAAGAGAAATAGACTTTCTATTTTGCATGACATCACAGTTTCAAATCTAGACCCTAGGAATTGTGTTTTGTTCTGAAAACACAGATGCTTGGAAACCGTGTCATTTCTGTGCTATCACTGTCAACAAATACAGAGAATCAATTTGTCAAGCTTTCTCAGGAACATAATGGAAGATCATCCACACATTGTGTAGGAGTGGAGTTTTAAAGCAGAAATCAAGTATCTTCAGTATTTTAGTTTCCTAGGGCTCTTGTAACAAATTATTAGAAATGTGGTGGCTTAAAACAACACAGTTTTATTATCTGACATTTCTCATGGTCAGAAGTTCCAAATGGGTCTCACTGGGCCAGAAGCAGTGTGTCAGCCAGGCTGCCTTCTCTTCTGTAGGGAAGAATCTACATTTTCCACCTTCCAAAGGCTGCCTACATCCCTTGCCTAGGAGCCTCCTTCCATCTTCCAGCCTTGCAATGGCAGTCAGTCCTTTCTCACATAGCATTATCAAATTCAATTCCATCTGCTACTTTAACCTGCTTTTGCCATGTAACACAACATATTCACAGTTTCCAGAGATTAGTACATGGACATCTTTGGGAGGTCATTTTCTGCTTACCACACTGACACTGTGGTTAAATAATTATGAGAATTAAAGTGGCACTTTAAACTCTTGGGGCATAACTATCCCAAGTGAATAAAAAAAAGATACTGTGAGTCTGAGTGCAAGAGTATATGAAAAACTGCTGAGCATAGATCTATTACTCTAAATTAAGCAGCTGTCTTAGGGATTGGAGAGAGGATGGTATCAGGTTGGGAACTACGGGAAGTAAGGAAGCACAATCTTGTTAATGACCCTTAAATCTTGGACAAAATGGTATACAAGTCATTTATTTTTTGGATGGAATGAATAAGATATTATAAGGGTTACTATAGGGAATAACAAGTCTTTTCTGGAGTTATGTGGATACAATGGACCTGATTTTCTTCAATAACCACCGTTTTTTTAGTGAATTTTTAGCCAGTTTCAAGAAGGACATAGATTTAGAACAACCTTTAAGGGTTTAGCCTCCTCTGTGAATCCCATATCTAAACTCTCCTTGACCCAGTAGCTCTTGAAGACAGATTCAAGGTCCGAAATGTAGATCATGAAATCATCAGGCATGAGATAGGCAGTCTGTGCCATCATCAAATTATAGGATGGGGAGTCTGCTGGGAGTTCCAGAAAGAGGCTTTGGATCCATCCACATTTAGTACTAGCATCCCATTTACAAAGTGGATCTCCTCCCATCAAATGCACCAGAGTGGAAAAAATACTAAGTTAGCAGAAAAGAGTGTTGATTAAAGTGAAGACAAAGACAAAGGGAGAGACTGAAAGGTATTTGAAATCTCTACCTCTGAGACAGTTTGGTTGTTCCTAGGAAGGGATGATAGAAACATAGAATTTATGGTAGATAGTGTAGCCTCAATATCCGTTAGTTAGGAAAACTTCAATTTCTACAAGTGCATGAAAAGTTCTCTTTTTTTGTGTGTTAAATGCAGGTATAGATTGACCAGAGCAGCTACTTTCACAGAAAGAGGCTCTTGTGTCAATGTTTGTCCTTTTCCTTTTTTGAATCTTTCTAGCTAAAGTAGAGCAAATGTTCTTCCAATGTCCCTTTTCCTTACAATAATGACAGTTGTCTTTGTGTAGACTAGACATAGATATGTCCTTGTTCTTGGCTTTATTTAATTGCTTAATCTGAAAAGCTATTAATTTGATCTATTTTTTTTTCTTTTTTCTGAGCCGAAGTATCTTCCAGGTACTCAGCAAGTTCGTATAATTTAGAGAGAAGACATAGTCTACTATCCTATCTTCTGATTTCTGAGAAATTTATGAAATCTTGACTTACATTGAGAACAGAGTATTCCTAGTGGTAGCTAAGTGGTCTCTGAAACTAGGCATGGAATTATGTTTCCCCTGTTGATGAAACTGGACTTTTTTTTATTGTGGTAAAGTATACAGAACAAAATTTATAATTTTAACCATTTTTAGGTGCATAGTTCAGAAGCATTGAATACATTTGCATGATTGTGCAATCATCACCACCACCATTTCCAGAACACTTTTATCTTCCCAAACTGAAACTCTGTAGCCATTAAACATTAACTCCCTATTGTCCCTTTCCCCTAGCCCCTGACAACCACCATTCTATTTTCTGTCACTATGAATTTGACTACTCTAGGTACCTCATAAGTAGAATCATATAATACTTATCATTTTGTGACAGGTTTCTTTCACTTAATATATTTTCAGATTTCATCTATGTTCTAACATGTGTCAGAATTTCTTTCATCTTTTAGACTGAATAACATTCCATAGTGTGTATATACCACATTTTGTTTGTCCATTCATCTACTGATGAATATTTGGATTGTTTCCACCTTATGACTATTGTTAATAATACTGCTATGAACATTTGGTGTACAAATATCTGTTTGAGTCCTGCTTTGCATTTTTTTTTTAGCTTTATATTCAGAAGTGAAATTCCTGGATCATATGGAAATTCTATGTGAAATTTTTTGAGGAAATGCCATAGTGTTTTTCACAGGAGTTGCACTATATTATATTCCCAACAGTGATGTGCAAGTTTATTATGTGCAAAAGTCCCAGTTTCTCTAATTCCTTGCTAACATATTCTTTTCTGTTGGTTTACTTATAATAGCCATTCTTCTGACTATGAAGTGGTATCTCATAGTGATTTTGATATGCATCTTCTTAATAATTAGCAATATTCAACATCTTTCCATATGATTAGTGGCCATCTGTATATCTTCTTTGGAGAAATATCTATATGAGTCTTTTAGCCCTTTTTTAACGGGTTGTTTATGTTTTCATTGTTGAGTTGTAGGAGTCCTTTAGAAATTTTGGATATTAGTCCCTTATCAGTTATATAATTTACAAATATTTTCTCCCATGGTTTGCCTTTTTATACAGTCAACAGTGTCTTCTAATGCATAACACTTTTAAATTTTGATGAGGTGCAATACATCTATTTTTCTTTTGTTATCTTGTACTTTTGATGTTATAACCAATAAATTATTGCCAAATCCAATGTCATGAAGATTTCTCCTTATGTTTCTTCTAAGAACTTTATAGTTTTAGCTTTTACATTTAGGTCTTTGGTCCATGTTGAATTAATTTTTATATATGGTATAAGGTAAGGGTTCAACTTCATTCTTTTGCATGTGGATATTTACTTTTCCCAGCACCATTTGTTGAAAAGATGGTTCTTTCATCATTGAATGGTCTCGACACCCTTGTTGAAAACCATTTGGTCATTTTTGTAAAGTTTCATCTCTGGGCTTTCTATTCTATTCCATTGGTCTATATGTCTGTCTTTGTACCAGGACCACACTTTTGATTATTAATTGTATCTTTGTAATACTGTTTGTATCTTTGAAGTAAATTTTGAAATCAGGAAGTGTGAGACCTCCACCTTTGTTCAACAATTTTTCAAGATTGTTTTGGGGTCCCTTGAGATTCCATTGCAACTTGGGGATAGATTTTCTATTTATGCAAAAAATATTGTTGGGATTTTGATAGAGATTGCATTGAATTGTAGATCGCTTTGGGTAGTATTGACATTTTTACAATATCATCTTCTGATCCATGAACACGGGATGTCCAGTTTGTGTCTTCTTTAATTTCTTTCATCAAAAGTGTTCAAATCTTCCACCTTCTTGGTTAAGCTTATTCTTGAGTATTTTTTAAACTATTGTAAATGGGATTGCTTTTTCAAAAAATTTCCTCTTCAGACTGTTCATGCTTAGGGTATAGAAACACAACTAATTTTTACATGTTGGTTTTGTATTCTGCAACTTTGCTAAATTCTTTTATTAGTTTTAACGGGGTTTTTTTGTGGGATCTTTAGGGTTTTCTACATATAAGATTACATTCCTATTAACAGAGATAATTTTACTTCTTCCTTTTCAGTTGCGATGTTCTTCATTTCTTTTTCTTATGTAATTGCTCTGGCTATAAATTCCAATATTATGTTGAATACAAGTGGCAAAAGCTGACAGCCTTGTCTTCCTGATCTTAGGGGGAAAGCTTTTACTATTGATTATAATGTTAGCTGTGGGTTTTTCATACATGCCCTTTATTGTGTTGTGGTAATTTCCTTCTATTCTTAGTTTATTGAATGTTTTTATAATGGAATGGTATTGAATTTTGTCAAGTGTTTTTTCTACATCATTTGAGGTAATCACGTGTTTTTCTTTGTTCATTCTGTTAATATGGTATATCAAACTCACTTTCATATGTTGAATCATCTTTGCATGCTTTCCAGGAATAAATCCCACTTGGTTATGTTGTATAATCATTTAAATGTGCTCTTGAATTCCGTTTGCTAGCATTTTCTTGAGGATTTTTACATCAATTTTCATAAGGGATATTGTTCTGTAGTTTTTGTTCTGTTTTTTCTTAAAGTGTCTTGTCTGGTTTTGGTATCAGGGCAAAGCTGGCCTCATAAATTTTGTTAGGAAATATCTCAGTTTTTTAGAAGAGCTTGAGAAGGATTAGTACCAGTTCTTTAAATGTTTGGTAAAACTCACCAGTGAAGCCATCTTGTCCAGAGTTTTTCTTCATTGGGAGGTTTCTAATAAGTGATTCAATCTCATTAATAGTTATAGATCTATTCAAAATTTCTATTTTTTCATGATTCAGTCTTTTAGGCTGTGTGTTTCTAGTAATTTGTACATTTCATCTACTAGGATGGATTTTTGACCAATGAATATGGACAAGAAAGACTTCAAGAATACCTGCTAAGAGTTCTTGTCTTATTTTTTATATTCTTTACATATCTATCTATAGATAAATATTGCCCCATATTTTTAATATCATTTTGGTAGGTAATTCATCTTGCTTTTACTAACCAAGTTTTGGCATATCTCGACCTCACACATAGATAAACTAATTGATAGAGATCAGGAAGTCCAGGACTAAAAATTCCTGAGGCAATCCTAAATTTTTTAGTGAACCTGAGCCTTCCTTTTCTTAAGAAGGTTTGGCAAGTCATTAACTAGATTATGTAAATCTTACCTGGACCATGGTTTAGAACTATAAGACCTGCCAGAGGTTGATCAATATACTCACAGACCTTATAAGATAAAATGAAGGAATATTGTCCTGGGAGAAAGATATATTTTAAAGGGGGAAGTGAAGAGAAGAGGGTCTGTTGAAGATGGAGGACAAAGAAGAGTAAAGCAAGAGGGAGGAGAGAGTCCAGATTCGAGGGTTCAGAAAGGAAGTCAACTGAGAGTTGGTCATGAGCTAGAGAGGAGAAGTGCAGTTTTAATTTTAGATACACAAAGTTGTTAGTAGTCCTTTCCAAAGTATCCTTAAAAGATGAAATTTAATTTTTTTTGTCCTTTAGAATTGTCCTGTCTTATAGACCATCTTCATACCCCCCCTAAAATGCTGCTTATTGATATTTATAAAATTTAAACTCTTTGATACCAGAGCACCAGGCAAAAGACTATCTTATTCTTGTTTCAAGTTTCCCAGAGCATCATGTAAAGGGGGAGTGTGGGTGCAACTACATTAGTGAAATTCAGTGTCTTCCACAGCCCAGCAAAGTACTAATGTGCTGACTTGAATATAGTATTTTTACCTCTCTTTTAATTGACCTTCACATTGAAAGTATTTTGTTTACTTAAATGACTATAATTTGGTTAAAAAATATAATCTAGGCAATGCAAGTTTTATGTCAATTTCTAAATCCACCCCACTTTCCAAAAAAAAAAAAAAAATACACTACATAGATAGAAAAGTATTTGTAGGCAAACTTTTTTGTAATGCTACTTAATCATGTTACCAGACCTAATGTGCTCATTTCTTAGGGGTGAGAGAGGAAATAGGCAACATAACATTACCTCTATGTTACCACATATGTATGTGAGTAAACATATTTTTATACATCTTTAATGCAAAAAGTTTAATGTTGTATTGAAATTTTGCAACTCCAAAATGACAGCATTCTTTCTAGTAATTCTGTGAACCAGTTGGCATCTGCAAGATGATTGTGATAAAATTTCATTGTGAGTCAAAGCATATTTTTTTAACTCATGCAATGATTGTTATTGTCCTAAATTGACAGGTGAAGTATGTTGTCCAGATGAACAGCACAATCGGGTTTCCACTGGCATCGGTGACTCCTGCTGTGGCAGAATGCCTTACTCCACCTCAGGAAACCAGATTTGCTGTGCTGGGAGGCTTCATGATGGCCATGGCCAGCAGTGCTGTGGTGGACAGATTGTGAGCAAAGATTTAGAATGCTGTGGTGGAGAGGAAGAGGGCATGGCATACAGTCGCCTTCCAGGTAAGGAGCCCTTGTCTACTTTTCATTGGTTGGAGAATATGAGAAACAGGAAGGTTGAGAAACTTGCCCTAGGTATAAAGCAAATAAGGAATTAAAGCTTATGTTAATTATATCTAATGCAAAATTTAAGTACATATTGTATCACAAATAAAAATGTAATTTCATATTTTTTATGTTCATGTGATGCATTTCATTAAAATGGATCAAAACTCTTTCCTCTTGAAAAGTATCATACCCACCATAAACAAAAACAAAACACACATGAATGCATTAGTTCTGGATCAAGAGAATATTTCCTAGCAAATTTCCTCGCAGATGCTAACGGTACACAAAATTATTATTGATGACATTATGTCAATTCTTTTGCTCTGTTATTCTTTTATAGCTATTAAATTAATACTAATTTTAAGAGCAATCATTATCATTGATAGAGTACTTACTATCAACCAAGTACTATGCCCAATGTCTTACACATTGTTACCTCAATTAGTCTTTTTTTTCAGTTAATCTTTATAACTATCTTACTAGATAGGTTCTATTGTTGTCTACATTTTAAAAATGAGGAGGCTGAGGCACAGAGGTTAGACAGTGTCCAAGATCACATTGTAGTCAGATGCAAATTTTGGGGGTGCCTGGAAGTTATACAATTTGGGGGACCCTCTTTAAGGAAAGAAAATTAAATGATTAAGATAAGACAAAATATAAAAATAATATTTACTTAGAAGGGGAAAATAAATTATAAAAATTACAAATCAAAAAAAGGAAACTTAGCAAATCCCACTAACATAAAAATAGTATGTTTGGATTCTATAACTTCTGATATCCGTCTTTTCTCCCCCTGACATGTTTAACTTATATCCTTGATCACATCTTCATGGGACAATGGCTTTGTACCATTTATCTCTAGAAAGATAATTCATTCTTTCCTGTCACATGATTAATCAAAACATTTTTAATTATTTCAAGTTTTAAAAAGTGGCTTTAAGCTTCAAAATTTATTATTGTAATATTATGTAAATGTTTAGGATTAGTGTCAATTTCGGAGAAATACCTACCCAGGATCTTTCTAAGATTTAAGGGTATTTTAAGTTTTCTTGTCTTAAGGTGATTTGCAGTGACTTGTCTTAAGTATTTGTTGAATTGACAACATCATTAAGCAGAGTTTCATGGATATTCTTATTATATGATTGAATTTGAGTGGTATGTTATCATGATGTCACTACACATCTACACATCAGCAAAAGTATAAATTTTTCCAATATATTTATGAGTTACCTCTCTTCATAATTTGTAATAATTTATGCTTCAACCCTACATCCATCATTTTCTTTTAATAGTTTACTACCTTTGTTATAATCTAAAGTTTATTTTGTTATAATTCTCTTCCAGATGTCAGATATTTCAGTTGATTCTGTTGTTCAGTTTTATAGCTTTTGTTTCATATTCCATTAATTTTTTGTCTGATCTTTCTCTTTCTTTAAAGCTTCCCTTTACATGCATCCAAATTAGGAGTCTGTAATTTCTCATATCCTTATCTCTCTAAACTGCAGTTAAAATGGCCTATTCAAACCTAAATGACTTTTTTTATAGAAGTGACAGAAGTCATATAAACATAGCTACTGAACCCAAACTAAATATTTTCCCAAATCAACTTCCCCTTAGTTAGATTTAAAAAATGTACATGGTCACTCTTCTATTTTAATCAATACAAGGACACATAAGACAGAAGGTAAGTTAAAGGGGCAAGAGACAGAGGCCATAACAAATTGTAGTTAAATATTATACATTTGCTAATTTTATAAAAATATGTAACTGTGCCTACCTTGGAAGGGGCTCATATAAGCAAAGGGCCCTGAAACTCAAGCTCATCAGCTTCAGGATAAATCTGCTTGTGCAACTAGCAAGTGTTAGAACTCCAGCCCTTCTCTGAGCATGATTTCAGGACGTCATCTGCATCTTGAT
Source organism: Callorhinus ursinus (assembly GCF_003265705.2). Lineage (NCBI taxonomy): Eukaryota > Metazoa > Chordata > Mammalia > Carnivora > Otariidae > Callorhinus > Callorhinus ursinus. The sequence goes on from NW_027397116.1 coordinate 10,019,149, forward strand.
GCAGATGAACTATGAATTCCCTATTGTTTTTCTATAATTTCTTCTTTTTAAAAAAAAACCATCAGTGTTACCCATAATATCAGTAATTGTAATTTAAGTTATTGTAGTATTATTGTTAAATACCATATTTTTGTACATATTCTCTTCTGTGTAAAGTTCTGATGAAAATTGCTAACACTTCAAGAACAAAACTAATCAATCAAAACAATTTTAAAAGTATCAATCCTTGGGGTACCTGACTCTTGTGCCTTAACAAGAATACTAAACTCTCAGTATTTTCATAGCCCTTAAATAAGTAAATATGTTTAATTATATTATTCACAACTAAATTTCAGTACTCCCAGTATGGGAAAGATTTTTCTCCTCCTTTGAGCCAAAAAATACCTGATTTCTAGTTTTTCATTTTATCTTTGGACAATCATCAAGTGTGTTTCCAAGGCATTTACTACTCTATGAAGTTATAAATCACCCATCTGGATCCACACTATATCGATCTCTGCATTCTTTTTTAATCCAACCCAGTGGGACATATTTAGAGGAAGATTTTAATATATATATTGTCAAGCTGTTTTATAGTCCCATGTCATTTTGTGATCTGTATCAACTGTCCAGAAAATAGTGATGATGGATAGTTGTCCTATATGCAACAGAATTAGGTTACAATTAGGACACTTCAATTCACCCCCAAAATTTAAGGATTACCTCCAATACGTGGCACAGGACACCTGGATCTTCAGTATAAGGTAGCAAGAAAGTTGACTTTGCCAGGTAAAACCAAGAAACAAAAACAAAAACTAACTTGGCTCGATCTTTGAAAATGAATGATGCATTAAATCATATGATACACAAGAGTTCAGTGTAGACACATAGTCCTTTCAGAAATTTTCCCCATGAATTGTAGGCCTAAGAAGTTAGTGTCCTAAAGATAACTGAAGTCCAGTCAAGGAATCCAGCCTGGTCAAGTGTCTCCTAGACACTGCTTATTGACTAAAAGATATACACAATGGTCACAAGATACAACTATGATGAAAAGTAAACAACATTCTATGTTCACTATTCACGAAGCAGAGTTCTACGTGCTTCATATACATCAACACATTTATAACACACTTAAACCTCACAACAACCCTATGAGGTAAGTACTAGTCTTCTCTCCATTTTCAAGATGAGGAAACAGAAGCACTTCTCACAAAAGTGAGAAACTGCCCCCAGATCACATAGCTAGCAAATGGCTGCATCACTTTAGGTAACATTAATTGCTATTTATTATAAATGAACCCCCCAATTTGTAAAGGCTCAAATACAACCGGGGTTCACTTTTTCTTATCTGATAGCACCGACGTACGAACCTTCTGTAGGTCAGCTCTCTTTCCTACTTATGAGCTACCGTTGAACTGCCAGATTCTTTGGTCACCTGGGAGTTGTACCCATTTCTGCAGCCAGAAGGGGAAAAGAGCATGGAATAACGTGTGTGTGAGTTTTTTATTTGCCAGGTCTAGGAATAGCAAATATTTTAATTAACATTTCATTGACTAGAACTAAATGCAAGGGAGGCTGGGAGATTTGCCTGTGAATCTTGCTACTGTGGCTAAGAAGGGTTTCTAATTCCATCTAAATGGAGACAAAGTCCATGCTCTTAAATTCTTTGATCATTCTGATAGTTGGACAGGCATTGCATACTCTCCAACCCAAGCCATATCAATGTTTGTCAGGTCTGCTGAGCAGGGCCAGTATAATAAACTATCAAGTTGTAAACATTTTCTGGAAGATTGGAAAAAAAGAAGCATTATCAACTCTGCCCTCTGACTGCACACCTAATGTATGCCAAAGTGAGAAGACAGGGTACTACGTAGGAGTGCTGAGCCCTGAGACAGTGACTTATAAAGAATAATCTGGGACTTTTAAGGGTCTGACTCTTTGCAGAAAGACATTTGCTGGTGGTCTGTGAGATCAAAATGGCTTTCATAATAATACTAACCTATTATATGCCTTTTTCAATCTCATTCTCTCATGAGTATACAGTGGAGTTTCTCAGAGGTTACATGGCATGTGATATTGCAACAGTTGAATGCAGAAGCAGGTATGAGAAGTTAATTCCTTCTAGTAAGCCAGACATTAGAGAGGCTTGCAAAAATGCAAAACAGTGTCATTCTTCCCACTCACTTTTCTCAGTTTGGAAAATGCATTTATTTTTCATAAATATTTATGTTAACATGTTATATATTTATTATTTTAAATGAATTAATAAGTACAAAAGTCAAAAATTTTTGTTTTAGGCTCTAACCCAGTATTTATCAACAGATATAACCAACATAAACAAAAGTTATTTGGAGTCCTCAATTATTTGTAAAAGTGTAAAGGGTCCTGAGACCAAACTTCACGCATCACTGCTTTAATGCATGGTTATCATGTGTACTAGAAAATCATGGCACTTAGTTAGTTACCCTGTGCTATGATTAACCAGTTGAGTATCTCCTCTTCTAGATGAGTAGCTAAAAATATGTCCCTTAAAGACAGAACAATGGATGCCAGGTCTGGGAGATGCAAAAGCATTGCCCCCTCCATACCATAATGAGTCAGAGTTTTAACATAACAGCAAAAATGTCTCATTTTAGCATCTGTTCATTTGTCCCTTTTTTTAGTCAATGGCCGTATTCCTTCATTTGATAAAAATGTATTATGTAGTGACTGTGCTCAATACAGTATTCTTGGTGCTTTGTGATTATAAAAATGGCTGATTCCATTTTTATCCTTAAGGACTTATAATCTAATTAAGGAGGAAAGTACCTATAAGGTTAAACACAATCCATAAGAGAGGGATGAACAAAGTATATTCTTAAGACTGAGAGATCACTCCAGGCAAGGTGATGGAAAAAGCTAAACCATTAGATTGGAACCTCAAATAATGAGTAAGATTTTGAAATGTGTAGATGGAAGAAGGACATTTCAGCTAAAGGGCATAGCTTGAGCTAACGTGTGAAATTGGCAATCTGTGAAGCATGTCCAAGTAGTAGTGAACAGTTGGGTTTGTTGGAGGGATCCACTGTGTGCAAGGAAACAGAGGGAGATATGTCTGAGTAGGCAAAACGATCTGAACATTATTCAGTAATCAAGGAAGGGTCAATGTGATGGTAAGAACTGTGATTTAAGGCAATAAATTAGATTTTGGTGGCAGAATGAATGTGAAGGAGAAGGAAAGATAAGTCAGAACACTATTGCCAAAAAGTAAAACATACCTGTTTTGAGAAATGAAGTAGAGGTAACTATCCCCTGGGACAATGGTTCCTAATCTTTTGGGGGCCATACACTCCCTTAAGAATCTTTTGAAAGTTACAAAGCCTCACTGCAAATACTACACAGAAATTTGCCTGCAATTTCATATACCCCTGACGTCCATCCATGGGCCCCAACTTCAGAATCACTTCTTATTGACTTCCCTGTGATTTTCCACGCTTGTCAAATATTTAAGCAGATTGCAACATTACTCAGCTCCTGTGAATCAAGTTTAGCTCTAGAGTTTCTCACGACATTCTGCAATTCTGCCAAGGCTGGTAATCATGGTGGACGGAAGGAATGATACTTTTAAAAAGGAAAAGAATCTCTTTTTATTCTCTTGACCTTCCTGCAGGTTTCAGTGTCAATAGACACATTCCACCTGTCTTTTTCCTCACTCTGCTTGCGCTCCCTCCTGTCGCCCCTAATGACTGTGACCTCAGTGACCTTCCAGAATATCCATATGGCCCTTTTTCTCCTCAACCTAGCAACACCATACCTGCTACATGAGGGTTTGGATCTCATAATATTGTTCCTAAGCCTGGCCTCTCTTACTGCCTGGCATTGTGTGCCTGCCATAAGACTGGGCTGGCTCGTAAAACATCTCTTTATGTACTTTATTACTTAAACTCTTTTATTTGCCTGCAGGAGCCGTTTAACAAAATCACATTGAATTGACTTTCTCACACCAAATCAAATCTCCCTGGTCCCAGTTCAGTTGTCTTTGTCAATATGTATTTTATAAATGGAGTGAATTAACAGATGCTGTTGGAACAGAAGTGCTGGGGTAGCGTTTATATTTTTACTGCTCTCTCTGGGCAGATGAGTTGTGTAGGAGTGTTATACAGGTATCTCGGGATGAAAGTCATGCTCATCATTGCAGTGGATATGTATTCTTAACCATTTTCTTTGAATGTATTTTAAACCTCTTTATTACTCTTTTTATTCTTAGTGTTTGCTTGTATGGTTTTATCATTTATGCCATTAATCTTGGATTGGACTTGATTATATCTTTTAGTATTAAGAGATGAACATTAAAGTCTCCCTATCATTCAAAGAGACCAGGATTTTCTGTTAGCTGTGAGAAACTGATCGTGACATACCTTTGGAACGTATTGCCTGATCTCTATTATTAATGTTGTCCATGCAGCCTCGGATAGGAAACTCTGGGTTGAAACTGCTTTGTTATAGAATACTGAGTTTCCATGTCCTGGAGTAGGACTTCAGCAGAACGAATGACTACCCCTATTTGTCATAGAAGACAGGATCTGGAAACTTTGCAAAGAGGGAAATACAGCACAGAAATCCATTGTTAAAGGGCTGTACTAAAGAATATTTTCTAGGAAGATTTCCATGTGACATAATGAATTTTTGAAAGGTGAAACGTAGAAAAAATGCATCTCAACGATTTGGGGAACATTTTTGCTCTACCCTTTCTTTGTCAGTTTTGTGGTGGTAGCCATGAGGCCATCTACTGGTGGAGACAAGCATGCATTTCTTTTCTTTCGTATTCTGCCAATTTTATAAGTGTGTCCTAAGAATGACTAATCACAAAACTTTTTTTCAGTCTTATAGGCCTAAAATATAGTCCCTTGGCTTAAAATGTGGTCCCCATGATCAGTCCCAGAGTTGCACATTAATCTGTCATGTTCTAGACTTTGTTCTTTACTACCTTACTGTATTTATCTCAAAAGCATGATTCATAATTCTTGGTCTTTTTTTTTTTTTCTGGAAAAATGGAGCCCCTGTTTTACAGAATTAACAATTTAGAAATTCATCAGAACTATATGTTTATAAATGCTTTCCTTGTCAGCCCTGGCCATTAAATGAGTGTTAGTAACATATTGAAACTATTCATAGTATTGTGAGTAAAAGATTCTTTCCTTCACTGTTTTCCCAATTGTATCCAATAAAATGGAAGATATCTGTTGGATATATATATGCTGTTTGGGAAGATAAAATATATTGCAGCTTGCTATCAAAAATAAATATCTAATAGCTCTATGTGTACTGTACCACTTTAGTAACATCTGTCCAAGGAGAATCTTCACCTTTGTACAGATTTAAGGAACAGCCTCTGGAAGAATATATCGATCCGTCAACAATACACAACCTGTTTTGTTTTTCTTTTGGCATATTTAAAATTGTGCATTCTACATGTCAAAGTTCAAAAGTCAAGTGCTATATGTGATAAACTAGGCAGGGGTCAAAAGTTATTGCAATGCAGTTTCAGAAGATTGTCTGTCTCTGAATTTGCAGCTCATTCATGCTGAAGTGATGCACTATGGGAATTACTAGCAAACTCTGCTCTGCAACATCTGCTCTCCCTAAGTGAGTTAGTGCACGTCAGACATCTTTATGTCAGAATATTGCAGTGATGGATGCAGTCTTCAGAAAATGCTGCATAAAAATCTGGTGTGCCGTTCTGGCCATTAAGTGAAATTACTATTTAAATTAATGGCACTGTCACAGTTTATCTGTGCAAAGAATGAACGCTGATTAGGGTATTAAGTAATTAGCAATTTATCACACTGGAACAAGGTTGATAATAATTAAAGAAGTAATGGTTTACCAAAGAAACTAGAAAGGGAGTCACTTCTTGTTATGAGAGTGGAATCTTGGCTGGAAATTTTAATTCAGTGAAACAAAGATGAAACTCTTTGTGAAGGAAAGCAGCCTTTTTTTTTCCCTAGTGTAAAAACAGTTCATTATCAAAATTTTAGTTGACCTGTCAAAAGTCCCTCAGAGCGATCAGATGACTGATTAGGAGTTTCGAATTAGGTCAATGTCTGCATTTTGATTTTATACTTAAAACATGGTGAAACCACCAAGTAACTTGGGAGTAGAGAGGGAGAATATATTCTGCTCCCTAAAGGACCAGTTTTCAGTTTTCAGATTGCTCTTTAAAATGGAAACATGAATTATTTTAAGAAAACTGCTAGAGAAAAAATAAATGACAGTAAAAAAACCAAGGTTGTATTTAAATGTCTGATCAGAAAGCAGCGGAAAAAAAAATGTCCAAACAATGCAAAACTTGAAGATTTTTCTTTTCATTGTGTGTGTGCATGTGTGTGTATAATCGATCATTTTTACCATTTTATCATAATCAAAACTCAGATTACAATGATAGTTCTGCTGTGTGTATTTATGTGAAAAAAATTCTTTCCTGAAAATGTTAAAACAATGAAAATTATTAATAATCACCAAAGAAAACAGTTTACTTTTAAACCAATTACTTTGAACAGTTACCACATTTAGACGGCATGCAAAAAGTCCGTTATGATCAATATACATCATCTTAAAATATCAGGAGATATTTTTTAAATTGGAAAGATCAGTGAGAGAGTTCTTTGGAGTCTTGTGTGACTAAACATCTTTCTTAAGGTATGTACCAAGCCAGTGTCTACTTTCAGTATTTTTTTTTTTTAATAAAAAGCACTTAAAGCTCACCGGTCTATTATTAGGAGTGTCTTTCATAATGCAGGTGTTTGTACAGGACCAGAACAAACAATTCAGGACCTCAGGGCACTTTGAAGTTGAGGTTCTTTATGTTATCACTCAGGACTAATAATAAATAAACAAAATTCTAATTAGAATAAATCATTCACCACACTGTGCTGCTATATCACTGGATATAAATTCTGATATAATAGCATTGTGACATGGGGTGTAGGTACCTTAATTTCTGGCTTAATCTGACTCTAGAGTATTGTTTATTTATTCAGGCTTTTATGTCTAAATTCTACTGTATCTCTTCTATGGCAAGATCTAAATGATGTGAACACAGGCAGTTAAACTGAATTTGGTGCAAGAAAGAAGGTTCTTTGGTGTGAAAGGCATACATGTCTTTCCTCAACAAGTGGCGATCAATGCTCCCCCTTACAGGGTCTTTCTGCCTCCAACCTCTAATCCATGTCCAGGGATGGGTCTAGAACACAGTGCTGCTCAAAATATAGTGGCCAAATTGTTCACCTGATTGGTGAGCAAGCTCAGCTGGTTTGAACAAATCTATCTCCTGAGGAAAGAATGGTCACCATTGCTGCTGGATTCACAAGAAGTAAAATGTGCACCCTAGACAAAGCCGGGCAAAAACTTACAAGACCTCTACCACAGCATCTCCAGTGCCAGGATGGTCCTACCTCTCCACTCTGTCTAGGCTTTCATCCTAGAGTGCCTCGGTGACCTCTCCCTTGCAAATTTCTAGAGCTTTCCTCTCGTCCCCTGTACTTCATCCCTTTTTCTGCAACACGATGTTATCATCACAAAATGGGCAGGTAATTCTCATGACGGAAATCAGGGCTTTTTTTTAATGGAGCTTGGAAGAAGTCTGGCCCCCTGAATGATTTTGAACCACTTCCTCTTGTGTGTTCTTTACCTAATTAGTGTCTAGTGCTCTTGGTAAGAAGGACCCCTCACTGCACATTTAAATCACCTTGGTAGGGAAACACTACCTTAGGTATTGTACCATTTCAGCGACTGCCTGAGTCTGACATTTTTATACCAAACTTTACAGCAGTCTCCGTTTTCTTCCCTTTTTTTTTATTTCATATTCATATATAACATTTTATTGTTGCAGGGATGTTCTGTTGTGGGCAGGATTATGTGAATATGTCAGATACCATATGCTGTTCAGCTTCCAGTGGAGAGTCTAAAGCACATGTTAAAAAGAATGACCCAGTGCCAATAAAATGCTGCGAGACTGAACTTATTCCAAAGAGCCAGAAATGCTGTAATGGAGTTGGATATAATCCTTTGAAATATGTTTGCTCTGACAAGATTTCAACTGGAATGATGATGAAGGTAATTGATAGAAAACCTCTCAGAGGTGCTGATTTGACAATGGAAAGAGAAATACATTGTTCATAACTATTTTTCTAAAATAGGAATATAAAAACTCCTGTGTGCATTATTCATTTTCATATTACATCCATATTAATACCAAATGAGTTCGCTGTGATTGATGTTATTGCAATGAATTCTAAAGGAATTAATAATGATTAGCTGTTCTCAGGAAGCTTTACCCAGCACTTCAGATCAGTGCAAGACTGAAAGTCTGTGTGCCGAAAGAGCCAGCACTTGTCAGCTGGGACCTCTGTGTCATGCCATTTTTGTCCATGGGTGCTGGGGATGGAAAAGGAGATCAATCCTGGCTTCTTCCCTCTGGGCCCCTAACCATAATCCAACACTTTCCTTTGATAGCGACTTTAGATACAGCAAATTCACTCGTGCTTATATCCTATTCCTTGAGACAGTAGAAGATCAGCAAATGCCTGCCAGTCATGAAAGTGAACAGGCCTCTGAGTGTACCATTTGTTTGGATGTTGAGATGCTTCACAGACAGACATGTCATGTTTTGTTAGCATTAAACTTGACCCAGGACTCCAGAAACCTACCATTTTAAGGAATGGATTGTGGACATTGAAAAACCAGACACCCTACTCTGTTCTGTAGCAATCTGCCATTAGGAGATGGCTGCAAATGGATGTTTGGGTCATAGACAATGGAAGGGCTCTTGCCGACTGATGCAACTATACAGTCATTGTGTGGACACCATATACTTTGGGATGTAAAGTAACTCTTGAGATTGTTAGGGTCCCAGCAAGCACTTTGCAACAATTAATCTTAAGACAATTCATAAAGTTATTAAAGAGAATAAGTACTAATGGACTAATCATACAAAATACCCATCAAAAATAATCTTCATCTACAAAATGTTTTTAGAAATTGGTCTGACCTGTACACAACTTTAAAATAGCCAATTCTACGAAAGAAATCTCTCCAACACTATGCTCCCAAAGTTTACATTTATTCCAGGCCAATTTTTTCAGAAGTTTGGACTGAGAAATTTTTCTGAAATTCAGTCTTAAAAAGCTGGTGATGTTGCAAGGGCATGTTTCTTTTTTTTTTTTTAAGATTTTATTTATTTATTTGAGAGAGAACAGAGAGTGCAAACAGTGGGGTGGGAAGAGTACGAGAGGGAGAAGCAGACTCCGCTGAACGTGGAGCCTGATGTGGGGCTCAATCCCAGGACCCCGAGATCATGACCTGAGCCAAAGGCAGACGTTTAACCGACTGAGCCTCCCAGGCGCCTCATGAGGACATGTCTTTAAAATGACCAGTTAAGAAACATCTATGTAGAAAACTCTAAAAGGGGCCCTCATATTTGAAAAATGAAGATAGAAAACCTTTTAGTTTCAAAAATGACGCTGCTGCTCACAACTATTTGTTTCATTACTGATCACTCACATTTGTTTCCCAGGCATCCCATTTTGGTTCCAGGAAGATAGAGCTTCCATTATTCGACAACAATATTCAGGATATATACATGATCTTTTAAATTGACTTAACTTGGCTTTATGAAGGGCAATTAACAGTCATATTGAATATTCATATTTAAATTATTATGATTAGGACAATATTTCTGAAGGCCAAATCAAGCAGTGTGTTACAGGTAAAGTTCAATGTGTAGATTGCATTGTGTTTCCTGAAGACTTCTTTCCTGGAGACCTCTATCCAATAAGGACTGGACCACTATGGGATTTCTCCCCTGAGAGTCTTCTCTAACTGTGGGTTTGGGAATTCCTTTTACTTCTCTCCTGTGTTGGTGTCCCTGTGTTCTCAATCCAAGGGTCCCCGTTTCTTGCCTTAATGCCTTCTTTTGGAGAAATATCATTTTGGGTATAGGTGCATAAAAGGTAAATTTTTTGAGAGCTTGACATTAGAAATGATCGTTTTTCGAGCCTCCCACTGGATTGATAGCTTGGCTAGGTACACACTGTAAGGTTAAAAATTATTTCCACTGAGGATTTTGATATCATGTCTGCATTTTTAAACTTTCTTTGCTATTTTGATCCCTGTTTCTTCCTAGGTACCCATGTTTTTTTTCCTATGAAAGTTTTTAAGACATTCTCTTTATTCTGTTTTTCGAAAATTTCATTTAAAAATTTTTAAAAATAAAATTTCATGACAATGTGCCTCTTTGTGGATGATATTATTATTATTATTCATTATGATGTACATTTTTGTGTACTTTTTCAGTGTGAAGTCTCATAACCTTCAGTTCTGGGAAATGTTATTTTATTTCTTTGATAATTTGCTCTCTTTTTAATCTCTGTTTTTACTGATTAGTTTGGTGTTGGACTTCCTAAACCAATCTTTCAATCTTTTCTTTTTATTTCTTGACTATTGATTAGTTAACTCTTTATCTTTTTCAACATGATCAGATTTTGCCTTAGCTTCATCTTCCAACCTTTCTATTGATTGATTGATTTTTTAGCTATCATATTTTTTATTTTCTATTTTTTTTTTTTTTTTTTTTTTAGTTTTTCAGGGTTCTTTCTTTTTTGCAGGCTGTTATTTATTCATGGCATCCCACTCTTGTTCCATTCATGGGATATCTTTTTTATCATTCTGGAAATACTAATTCCATTGCTGTTGTTATTTATTGTTTGTTTGCTTTATTCTTTGAATTGTCTCAATTGTTTGGCATTATTTTAGTTTTCTTCTTTGCCTTGCTTTGTTTCTGCTCCCTCTCAGTTCTTTTTTCTATGTTTTTAAATCTATTCTTTCTATTGGAGGCTGAATGAAAGCTCACTGTGCAAAGGCATCCATTAGTGGGGAGTGCAAAGTAACCTAATCATGTGGCAGGATGGTTTTTGGTCAGGGAGTCACATTACCAAGAATCCTTAGCAGATATGCTTAATTAACTATCCTTAATAATCCATCCTAGATCAATATGCCTGGCTGACAGCATACAGAGAACTGGTGGAAAAGGGGACTGGTTTTCTCACTGTGCAATATGCAGACTTGTATTTGATTTTCCCACTCTGGCCTCCTGGCCTATATCTTCCAGTGGACTTTCTCTGTTCCTTTTAATTTCACCCAATCTTTTCTAAGCTTATCTCATTTTGTAACACTTTATCAAAATGCAGCTAGGAACAACACAAACCTACTGCTAATCTTCTAGATTATAACCTCCCCTAGGGCTGTGAGCTCAGTAGCACTGGCTTACTTTGACAGTTATCCCAGGTCATGGTTTTATCAAATATTTAGCCACAGCATAACAGAGTTCCCCAACTTTCCAAACCCCAGTATGTATTTCTTTGCCACTGCCCACCTAACAATTAAGCCAATGCCATGGGATTTAGGGCTTTATTGTTATTTTTAAGACAATATCTAACTTCAAGGTTTTAATTTATGTTTTACCTAGGACATGATAGACTATGCCAAAATAAAAACAAGTGCACTCACATATGGAATGAGTCAACAGAATAAAAGTTAAAAAAGTTTTTCACATTGCAGTCCAGTGTGAGTTAGGCACCTCTCCTCCAAGAAATGTCTCAGAAGCCCAATCCCCTTCCATCTTGTGGGGCTTCACACACGACCCTCAGATTGCGATGGAAAAGAGGAGAGTGGATGAGTATACGTGTGTGGGTCTCACCTGGATGCAGAATACATCCTTTCTGTAGAGTGAGGACATAGACATTTCTAGTCATGTGGCTTTTCCTACTGAGCCGAACTTGCAAATTTAGTATTTCTAGGGAGAAAAAACAAAAGGGACATTACTGGGCATATGGTATTGTCTCTGCCACATTCATCTACTTCCCAGCTTCCAAAAATGTTTGAGCTGTCCTGTGAGGATTAGCTCCCTTTCTGTTTCCTTGGACTTTTATATTCCTTTACTGTCATTTGGTTGCGCTTCAAGAGGAAATGGAGCTAAATGCCGGTGTTCAATTCTCTATAATCAAATGGAAATCCTACCACAGTTTTCTGAAGCAGCTTTATTTGGACAACCTTTGGGAGAATAACATATATGAAGTAAGAGATTGAATTTAGATCAATTTTAAATACCAAAAAATTATTTTAAATACATTATGCCATCTAGGGCACCTGGGTGGCTCAGTTGGTTGAATGTCCAACTCTTGATTTTGGTTCAGGTCATGATTTCAGGGTCATGAGATTGAGCCCTGGGCCCGGCTCCCTGCTCAGCAGAGTCTGCCTGAGATTCTTTCCCCTCCTTCTCCCCCACCTCCTGCTCTTTCCCTCGCTGATGCTCTCTCTCTAAAATAAATAAATAAATAAATAAATAAATAAATAAATAAATAAAGCCACCTATGTAAAGAAAAGATGAAGGAAAGTTTTGCATTACAAAAATGTTGCCTTATTTATATATCTCCTGTAATCTGGGATGATGAAGTATTTCATTTTCTGAGATTAGAACACACTAGTACTTACCAATAACAATAAGAAGTCCAGAGATTCATGAGAGGACAGGTTTACAAAGGTAAATAATAATAACTATAATGAGAGTTCATGAAATATTTAGATTTTCTAAAACTTGGACAAAGTTTTAGCAGTCTGACTTGCCCCACAGCACAAAAGTGCAGATTCTCAAATATCACATTTTTCTCTAAAGCTCCATTAGGAAAGTGTCAAAGTAACAATAATAAAATAATGACTCCTGCTCTTATTTATAGCGTATCTAAGTGTAAGGCATTTACAGGTGTTATCTCATTTGATTCACATAACAAACTTGCATGGTAAATGTGATTTCCATTTTCTAATGGAAGAAGCTGAGGCTTTGAGAGTGTAAGTGACTTGCTCAAGGTCACAGAAGTAGGAAGTGGCAAAACTGGACTCTGAATCCAAATCTGTGTCATCCACAGCAAAACTGCTCTTTCTAGTATACACACCACCTTCATTTCTTTTCATAAATCTTGAGACATTTATTCATGATCTAAGTGGAAGAAAATTTCATTTGCATCTTGTAAAAACCTGCCCCACATACATCTAAATGTAAATTTTAAAAAGATATTTATTTATTTTAGAGAGGGAAAGAGAGCACGCATGCACTGGGAGAGGGGGCAGAGGGAGGGAATCTCAAGCAGACTCCCTGCTGAGCACAGAGCCCAACACAGGGCTGGATCCCACAACCCATGAGAACAGGACCCATGAGATCATGATCTGAGCTGAAACCAAGAGTCTGATGCTCAACCAAATGAGGCACCCAGGTGCCCCTGTCCAAATGAATTTTTTAAATCTCCTTCTTCCCACCTCTACCACTCAGGAAACCAGAGAGTGCGGGACGGTCTGCCCAGCATCTCTGGAAGCCACAGCATACTGCGGCAGGTGTGACTTCAACTTTACCAGCCACGTTTGTACTGTGATCAGAGGACCTCACAATTCCACAGGCAAGGAATCAATAGAAGAAATATGCTCATCTGCTGAAGAGACTGTTCACACGGGTAGTGTAAACACATTCTCCTTCACAGGTAACAGAAACTGAGCCACCTGTCCATAGCTTAGTAGGGATAGTGAAAAGCTGCAGAAAATGCAGATTTGTTTCATTCTGATGTCGTCCCCCTCCTTAACCTAATATCAATTAATTTCATCATACTATGGGCTAGCTAATTACAAGGTAATTAAAGGCACACTTTGGATCTGTTCAAAGTTAGTAGCTTAAAAAAATGTAAAGTCTAAATTTAAACAAAGATATATACTATTTTAAAGTAAACATGTAGAAAATCCAGAACAGGGAAATAACTTATGTGTTCTTTTATGGCATATCCAGTTAATCATCAGTGAGCCCCATTTTATTTCTTAAAAGTGTGAATGCAGGCTTTCAATAAATGCAGAGAATGAATGTTGCTGTACTTGTAGGCAGAAAAGAGGAAGAAACCTGTATGATCACCAGTAAGACCTAGCAGCATTATTCTGGGAAGGAGCTTAAAGTATCCCTTTCCTGATCTTGGGTCTGTGTCTAGAGACTGCACTCTCCCACAGCCTGGTGTTGCCACTAAATGGCCATCATCTTGGGAACAATAACCTTCACAGTTATTGAAAATATTAATTTTCAGGTCCCATCTTGGCCCTACTGAATTCCTCCAAAATAGTGGTTCTCAGGCTTGGCTAAGCTGAGTGAAAAACACTGTAAAGTTTAAGATCATCTCCAAAATAGTTCTGCCCTCTATTAAATTTTTATTATTTGTCCATTTACTTAAGTCCCTACAGAGTTTGTTTCTGCCTTTTGAAAACTTAAGTGTATGTGTGTGTGTACATATATATCATCCACCATCTAGAGTCAAATAGAATACATTTAAGTGACATAATTCAAGCAAGCTAAGGTTAAATAAACAAAAAACTGCTCTGTTCCATCATGACTCATCATTCTACCTTACGTAACCGATGGTGGGTGATAATGGCAAACCTTAAGATTGCAAAAAAATAAGGCAAGATGCTGGAATGAGGGGGTAGATTAAGAAGGGAAAGCAGGAATAAAGGTAAGGTTCCAGTGATGTGCTAGAGGCTTCAAAACCTTACCTTAATTTACTCACAAAGCAATCATGGAAGTATGATCGTTTAATAGATGAAGAAACTGAGGGTCAGATCTATAAAAGTAACTTGCTAAGGGAAGATGTCAGGTTTAAATCACGTCACCTTCAAAACCAGCTGATTTAAGATACTCTACATGGTGTAGGAGTTCCTTTCAAAGTGCTCCAAACTTCCCTCAAGCTATTTCTCCCACCTGAAATGTCCTTCTTCATCATTCCCAGGGTGCAGATGACCATTGTCCTCAGTGCAGGCTTCTCGAGCCCAGTCCCTCTCTCCTCTCCCACATCAGCATGACGTTCATTTCTACCGTGTGTCATGTGCATCTGGACCCTTGTTCCATCTCTCCTATGAGATTGAAATAGCTGTATGAACAAGGTGCCCTTGCTTCACTTTACCTCATTTTTGGATTACACTGTAAGCAAACAAAATAAAACAAACAAACAAACAAAAAACATTTATTGGAATGAAAGTCCTCAAGATAGAGGACAATTCGTCAAACCCTCCAATTTCCTTCCACTCCCAGTTATAGATTTAAGGACCCTCATTTCCAAATTAGTGAATTTGGTCCAGATGCACATGATCCAAGAGAATTTCCTACTTTTATCTGCCTT
The DNA here is from genome assembly GCF_003265705.2 of Callorhinus ursinus. Lineage (NCBI taxonomy): Eukaryota > Metazoa > Chordata > Mammalia > Carnivora > Otariidae > Callorhinus > Callorhinus ursinus. The sequence goes on from NW_027397116.1 coordinate 10,034,364, forward strand.
TTGAAATCAAGGTCAAGATTTTGAAGGTCCTTTAAGACATATTTACAATAGCCTTCTCCAGAAGAGAATAGTTGTTTATTTAACTTATTTAGCCATCCATATTTCAGATTGCTTTGCCTACCAAAGAACACTAAATTGAATATGAAAAATAACAAAAATTTCTCTTCCAAGAAGAAAATGAAGCACCAAAGTCATGCTAAAACAAGTTCCATTGAGACCAATTTGGACTAAGAAGTCCACCTTTCTTAGAAATTTACAATTAAAAGCTAAACAACACCAAGTTTCACCCAAATTCATTCATGCATACAATCATTTCATTTTTCAAAAAAATATTTCTTAAATTTTTACTAATAACCAGTCACTACATTGGGCCTACCAGCTATGAAAACAAATAAGAATTCCCATCAGGAATTTGAAGCCCATACAAACAGACATGGAACAAATATAAGTACACTGTAATATGAGAAATATGTCCATGTAAGAATTCTGATAGAAGTAAGCATAGGGTGCTTTTCAAGGGCATTGCCTAGACATCTAACCCAGACTGAAGAGGTTAGGAAAGACTTTGTGAAGGATATCATGCCTGAGCTGGGAAATGAAGAACAAGTAGAAACATATCAGGTTAAAGGAAGGGAAGCCAGGCAGAGAGGGCAACATGTACAAAGCATAGGAAGTGAGAGAAAGCCTAGTGAGATGTGAAAAACAAGCCCCTTGATATGAATGTAGCACTGTGTAGGAGAGGAGAAATCATGGAGATGCGGCCAAAGAGCAGGGGTCAGCTGATGAAGGCCTTTTATGCCACACTAAGCAGGTTGTCTTTATGCAGCAATGAGTGGGTATTAAAGGTTTTTAAGCAATAGAATGACACAATCCTGTATATACATTTTTTAAGAATTACTCTATCAGCTGAAGAAATGATTGTAGACAAGTATGCGTGGAACTTTTAAGCCATTAACACGTAAAAATTGAATAAGCATACCTCCCAAAAAGCAGAACCCTCTGTTATTTGAAGACTAGCCCCATATAACATACAGAATGATTTTGAGATAAAAGGTGTTTTTTTTTTTCCTTTTTTTAAAAAAGAGTTGGAGATTCTGGCAAAGAAAAAAAGAACTCAGAAATGAGAGAGATTGTTGAGGGAAGGCAAAATTTCAACAATGTTTCCTTATGTGTAAAGCAAAAAGAATTCTTCCATGGGCTAGGAGCATCTTTGAAAGACCAGGCCTCACAGGAAAACAAAGGATGATATGCCACAGAGGAAAGAACAAGGAACACAGCATGGCGAGCTACTGCAACTGCAATTAGAACTGGTGATGTAGGCCTGAAGAGTAGGAAATAACAGTTATTAACAATGAGCAGTTCAATCTGCTACAGCCAATTGACTGAAAAATATAGGGACCGTCTGTGGGTAGGTGGATGGTCCGGGCAGCTCAGCCCTTACACGGTCATTCAGGGATCCAGACTCCTTCCAGTTGACGGATCATCACGTTTCCGGTGCTGCCCTCCTTCCCATGGTGCAGCCTGGGTCACCACAACATCCTGCTTCCAGCCCACCGAAAGGGGATGAGAAGGTCAATGGAAAGCAAGTGATTTCCTCTTAGGAAGCGAGGCACAGGTTGCCCATATCACTTCCATGCTTCTTGCGTTATTCGGATCTGAGTCATATGACAAGCCCAAGCTGCAGAGAAAACTGGGAAAATTAGACCCTAGCCAGGAGGCCTCTGAGAGGGACAGAAGGGAGAGCTGGGCACCCACCAGTGGTCATCATAAGTAACAAGTTGCAGATGCCCCCTTACCAGAGAAAAATGAAGACAGAAGATAAGCCCTTCTATTTTATAGCAGTTTACATTTTATGATGTTCTGCCACATAACTTCATGCGTTTTTATTTTCATATTAATTCTATAAAGTAAGCAGGTCATGGTTTATGGTAAGGAGATATATGTAAGGAAAATATGGTCAAAAAATCCACATGGATGGACAGAGACTCAACCCCACATGAAGATAGAGCAGGTGGCCGGGAAACCCCAAGGAGGAAGACCTCTTCTTCTGATCTCCCCTCTGAGAAAAGTCATCCAGAAACCACCACACAAAAATGCATACATACAAACATAGTCAAAATTCACAAAATTAAACAGATTTAGCCAATTAAATTTTCCAGTTTTTTTTTTTTTTTTTTTTTTTTTTTGGTAAATTTGTAGCATTTCTGAAGTTACCAAAGCTTAAAACTAGACAAAGACTTTTGGGATGCCATTGAATCACATGGATGATTATCTAATAAAATCATTGCCAGTACAAAACACTCAACAGTTTGGTTTTATTCTTTCATTTAGATTGGTTGTTTTGGATTTGGGTTTCTGTTCTGGTTTGGTGAAAGAGGGAAGGATGTATGTAGTGGATTGTGCAGTCGGTTATATCCACTAACCATGATAAGCCAAGTTTCCAGTCTTGTATCTCATAATAAGTACATTATAATTTATATACTTAATTTAATGTAATATGAATGATGTAATAATTGGTAAAATTTATAATATAAAACTATAAAAGCAGGTTGGTGAACCTGCCCTTTACAGAAGTATAGGATACACACACTTGGGAAGCATTAACATCCAATGTACATTAGTCTAGTACTTTAGGTTTTCAGTCATTCCTTTCATGTTACCCCTTGTTCAGAAAAGGTCAGTTCTATTCTGTGGAATTCCATATCTCTGCATCCAATAAACACGTAAAATGTTATTTTTTTATGATTTAGAATGTTAAGAGATAAGAGTTCTATTCACACACAACAGGATTAGAGCATTAAGCATTTATTTTTAAGTGTTTAAAAGTTTTGATATTCATTTTCAATATGATGGTAAAAAAATAAAAATGTTTTAAAAATCTCGCTGTTCAATTTCTCCCTTTCCAGATGTGAACCTGGAGCCTTATATGGCGTATGAGTATAGGATTTCTGCATGGAATAGCTATGGGCGAGGATTCAGCAAAGCTATCAGAGCCAGGACAAAAGAAGATGTGCCTGAAGGAGTGAGTGCCCCTAGGTGGACCAAAATGGATAATTTTGAAGATGTGATAGTCTTAAATTGGAAGAAACCTATACAATCAAATGGTATTAAGCTATTTTTAAAATTGAAATAACAAAATCCTGTAAATCCATAAGGAAATTTAAATGAGTGTGATCTACATGTAATTGGCGTGCTTCTACCCATTAAAAATTATTTGCCAGTAAAAGGAACCTTAGGTGTGTACCTACTAATCATTCATTTTTTAAAATAGGCCTCACAAGTGTTTAGCCCCAGAAATTTTTTCTGGAATCCTAGCATATATCTGAGCTGCTTTCAAACAAGCAAAGACTGCTAACGAAAGGCAAAATAGTTTCAATATTGGAAGTAATTTTGTTTGGTAGTGAGGGGAAATAAACATAAATGACTCCTTATTTATCTATGTCCAGAATCCCTCTCTTCAATAAGAGTGCATATCATTCAGAACTGCTCGAACATAGCAATCCAATAGCAAATTAAAAGTAAGTGATGCTATATTATCCCATTTCCTCAGAACTCTAAGACATGTAAGTTGTTTGCAAAAAGTTAAAATGTTCTGACACTCAAATCTGGGTATTTCTCTGTCTCTTTTAGGTCCAATTGTTTACTATATTCTTCTCCGAAATGGGATTGAATGCTTTCGGGGAACATCATTGAGCTTCTCTGATACAGAGGGCATTTGGCCATTTCAGGAATACTCATACCAGCTGAAAGCCTGCACGGTTGCTGGCTGTGCTATCAGCAGCAAGGTAAGGGGAGGTACCTAAACTCTGGACAGAAGTAGCCAGTGGGAAGACTAGAGGAACACCCAGGTTGTGAATGATTTTTCCAATGGCAGAAAGCAATATTCACCTCAATGGCAGCGTGTTCATGTGGCATCTCAACTGACTACTAATACATATGCCTGAAAGGAGAGATCACTGCAAAGGGAATTTATGCATATATCAGTGTTTCATTAATTTTAAAAAAAGAAAGAAAACTTGAACCAATATTATCCTCTTTACCATATTTTTCCTCTGCCAACTATTTTTTTATTGTTATGTTAGTCACCATACAGTACATCTTTAGTTTTTGATGTAGTGATCCATAATTCATTATTTGCATATAACACCCAGTGCTCATTACAACTTGTGCCCTCCTAAATACCCATCACTGGGCGAACCCATCCCCCTGCCCCCCTCCCCTCTGAGACCCTCAGATTGTTTCCCAGAGTCCATAGTCTCATGGTTTGTCTCCCTTTCTTGATTTCTCCCCCTTCAGTTTTCCCTCCCTCCCCCTAATGTCCTCCCTGCTGTTCCTTATGTTCCACGTGTGAGTGAAACCGTATAATTGTCTTCCTCTGCTTTACTTATTTCACTTAGCATCATCCCCTCCAGTTCCACCCATGTTGATGCAAATAGTGGCTATTCATCCTTTCTGATGGCTGAGTAATATCCCATTGTATATATGGACCACATCTTCTTTATCCATTCATCTGTTGAAGGGCGTCTCGGCTCTTTCCATAGTTTGGCTAGTGTGGACATTGCTGCAATGAACATTGGGGTGCATATGGCCCTTCCTTTCATTTCATCTGTATTTTTTGGGGAAATACCCAGTAGTGCAATTGTTAGGTCATCGGGTAGCTCTATTTTCAGCTTTTTGAGGAACCTCCATACTGTTTTCCAAAGTTCTGCCAACTATTTTTAGATGATCTTCTGTAAATCCATAATAATTCCCAAATCATCCCTCAGTTTAAAAGAGCTTTTATTTAAATAGGACTTCAACCAAAAATTGCCTGCTCTTGAAAAACAAAGAAAGGGGCAAAAGAGCCTGGCATAGAAAATAAAATGATACCAAGATTTCTGCTACAGCCTTGGAAAGAAACGAGCTCATGCAACAGGAGTGAGAATGGGGAATATCAGGAAGATACAACAGATATTGGGGGATGAAATCTACAGGAATTGCTGTCAACTCTATGCAGGGGAATAAGAGGAAAGTATCAAAAATATATTCAAGATCTCTGACTCTCTGGCTTGAGCAAATTATAGATCACGTGCCATTCTGCAAGCATAAAAAAATGAAAGAGGAAAATTTGAGCATAGAGAATATGATTAAAATTTTAAATGTTTTTAAAAAATATATTTAAGAGAAGGAGCAGACAGTAGAGTAGCAGAAGAAAATATTATTTGGCACTTTAAGTGAAAATGTCTTGTCAGAAGCTGAATTATGAAGTGACTGAATTTGCTAGAAAGATCCATGTGGGAAGTCGAAGCAAGGAGTTTGAATAGGGTCATTTAAGGAGAAGAGAGAGAGAGAGAGATAAAAACAAGACCATAGATAATGAACACTGGGAATACGAAGAGCCCACAAAGGAGACTGGAAAGAAACAATCAGACAATTTAGGAGGAAAATAAAAAAAGAGCCATCTCACAGAAGTCAGCCTAGTTAGAGGAAACCCAGGAGAAACAAACACACAGCAGCTCTGATTCTTTTCATGTGGTTACAACTTTAGAAGAGCAGCATCTTCACACACTGTGCAAGAACCATCCAAGGAAAACATTCAGTCAGATGGATCAGCCGCAGTGCATATGTGCAGCTTTTTATTCAACAGACCTCCAGAAACATCTCTGAGCATGCCACCATTTAAACAGATGGCAGCTGATTGGCCCAATCAAAAGTTATGGTCCGAATGGTCCTAGAACAATTCCATGCTTTTTTACACAAGCACAGTTCCTGCCTACCAGATGCCAGAACAATTGATTTAAAAAGTGAAACCGGAGTTAATTCTGTGAAAAAACAAATGCAGCTAATTTTTGATAACACCGAATAAATAACTGGTTGATTTATCCTTTTTTCCTTCTCATTCAGTTCTTTTTCCAGAACATTGGTACAGACGCTATCAAGTCATCCCGGTATCATAGGAAGAATACAAAAAAAAAACAAAAAAAAAAAAACCCTGCCATTTATACTGTTCAAAGCACATTATATGCAAGCAAGTTCAGATGTGGGTTTTGCTTCATATTTACTGGTGCTTAAAATGTACAAAATCAGGCTGTTAAAATGCAAAGACACTGATGGGCCATATGGAAGAGAGTTATCAAGAGTTCTCTAGTAAGACAGGCTGCCAGCCAGATTTTACTTGTTTAAACTGAGGGCTGCACTCCGCCGTCAAAATTGTTGTTGAACCTGTTGTGATAAATGGTAGTCTGAGACTTATGTAATGTATTCAAGGTCAGATTTCATTGTTTGAATAGGATGGGAGCAAAAGAATAGAAAATAAAGGGGGGGGGGGCGGACTGTTTCTCCAAGCCCCTGCTAATGATATGCCAGGCCAGACAACAACATTTTAAAACAAAAGTGACATTCTCGTTGATCAGAATACCTAGTGTCCTATTACCATAAATTGCTCTTTAATTCCTATGTTTGCAGGTAGTTGCATCTACGACCCAAGGAGTTCCAGAGAGCATCCTGCCGCCCAGAGTCACGGCACCCAGCGCAGAGGCTCTGCATTTGAGCTGGAGTGTCCCTGAGAAACCAAATGGCATCATTAAAGAGTACCAGCTCCGGCAGGTTGGGAAAGGTCTCATCTACACTGGCACCACTGACAGGAGGCAGCATACGGTCACAGGTGAAAAAAAAAAGAGGAAAACCTACCGGAAGAGTCTGTCATTATGGTTAGGGGGGCAAAGCATCCCAGGGGTGTGCATTTGATATATGAGGTCACTTTGAAAGGACGTGTTCTCTTGACATATGGTCAGGTCCCACTTATCCATGCTAATAGAAGAGCCCACACTGGCAGCAATAAGCCACAACAGCAGATAACTTCAGAAATAATTTATATTTGGCTTTGATATGCATTATGTGTAGGGTTTTTGCATGAGTATTAACTTTTTTTTTCCCTCAGACAAACGGTAAGATGCATTTTCATTCCCCAAGGAGATACTTACAGATAATGGGGTGAAGATAGCCAAGAATGTACTGGAAGTCAGGGAGACATCAGCCAGAGGCTAACATTATCTACCGAGTGGGTAACTAATACACAGAATACTTGACAGGTGACTGTTTGTGACAGTTTGTTATTATTAACGTTAATTAATAGTGACTGTATTATTTTTATGCCTTGTTACAACATTTACTATAATTAACTTTAAGAAAATAATAATAGCACAGTATAATAGTATAAAGTCAGATAATTACTAGAAGTGATTATAATAATAATTAACATGTTTTGGTTTGAATGTCACTTCTGAAGAGAAGCGTTTTCTGACACCCCCACTCTAAGGAAGCTTCTTTGATAGACCACAGTATCACCTTGTCTTATTTTCATCATGGACCTCTCACTGCCTGATAGAGTTTGTTTTTTATGTCCTCCCCCCACTGGGATGTAAGCTCTAGCATTGCAGAGACCTTCAGTACCTAGTTCAATACAGTACTTCCAGCGCATAGAACAATCCTTGACACATCCATAGATGCTACACGAATGTTTGGGGAATAAGTGAATTTCACAGTTGCCTCCTGACATGTACTATCTCATTTGATTCTCTTCACAAACCTATGGGGTAAAGAGAATTATTACTCTCATTTTACAGAAAAGACTACTTTGAGATATTAAGTAACTTAGTTCATTACTCAGATCTGTTGAATCATCCCAAACAGTTGTGTAAGTTTAGATTCTGAGGCCACAGGCAAGAGGTTACAAACTTACTTTTCCCCCATTGTCAGTAGCTTCCTTCCAAGGCCTCCTGAGTGAATGTTCTTCCATTGGACCCCATCGCTTGCAGGGAGCATTGATACTAGAGATCAGGAAACTTGTAAAAAAGTACAGAAAAGCCTGGAAGAGTGTGCCTGAATTTTCCTCAGAGGAGGCACAGGTTACACTACACAAGTGGAAAAATCAATTCATCGTGATTTGTTCTTAATTCTACGATTCCCTGACACACAAGCAGGCATTCATTGACAGATGTCCACTGTTTTCAGGAAGTGCCTGAAGCCTGCAGAAGGTGCTTCATAAATATTTGCAGACCAGCACATTGCATTCCTTAACTGAAGATCCTGAGCTAAATCAATGATAATGGAGATGGAAAAAGCCCTCATCAATTCAAATTAGAAAAATTTATTTCTTAGATCTTATTTCACTGCCAGTGAAAATGATCACAAATAGTTGAAATGCTGTTGTTTTACATAATAAATCTTTACATTTATATTGTGCTTTATAATTTTAAAGAACTATTTGCATTTGGTTCTCATCACATCCCTAGAAGTGAGGGATGTTTTTAATATCCACATTTAAAAGATGAAGAAGGAAAGTGACACGCTCCGGTGCCCAAGGCATCAGAATACTGTTTCATTCAAAAAAAAAAAACAACAACAAAACAATGTTTCCTGCTTGCTGTGTTCTAGAGAGTACACTAAGTGCTCTAAAACAAGATTGTTGCTCTCAAGAAACTCCCAGTGCTGGGAACACTGACAAGTTAAGAACTAATTGCAAATACAGCGTAACTGATGCCACAGCAGAACTAAAGAATGCATTGGGGTGGGGGGGGGCGGGAATCAAAAGAATGACTTGGAGTGGAAAATGGAATATCAATTGCAGAGTTTTGAAAGCCAAGTTAAGGCACATTTAGATTTTCTATCAGTAAAGGTTTCACAAAAAACTGGGATACGGTGATATGAATGTTTTCCTTACAGTATCTGTCTACTTGGCCAACATGGGCTTTGCACTGTGTGAGCTGTTCTTGTTGCATTTTTTTAAAACTGGCATTTACATGCCAACAGACTAAATTCAAATGTAATGTTCAAACCAACAGGATTGATAGCCTCATTAATTATAAAATAATTGGAAAGATTTTTCTTTAAAACACCTTTATTCCGCCTGTTCTTCCTCTCATTGTCATTTTTAAATGAATATTTTCATGTCAGAGAGGATTTCACACTCATCACTTGATGCCAGGAGTTCTCTTTTATTAGGATAAATATTTTAAAGTTTTTCTATATGCTTTTACTTTTTATAAGATCATAAAATGAAAAGATGCCTTTAGAATTCATTTGGCTCATCCTTCGGTACCATTTTATTTTATTTTTTTTAAAGATTTTATTTATTTATTTGAGAGAGAGAGAGCACAAGTGAGCACAAGCAGGGGGAGGGGCAGAGGGACAGGGAGAAGCAGACTCCCCGCTGAGCAAGGGAGCCCGACATGGGGCTTGATCCCAGGACCCCGGGATCATGACCTGAGCCGAAGGCAGTCACTTAACCAACTGAGCCACCCAGGCGCCCCCCTTCTGTACCATTTTAAATAGATTTAGATAGTACTTCACTTGGGCAAGACAGCCCTAAAGAGAAATATCCTTGTTGAATGAAGAAGTAAACTCTCATTCAGCAAAACCTCACCAAGTAGAGCCTCCTATATGCAGTTCCTACCGGATGCAATGGTGCTAAGCATCAGCTCATCTAAAACCTGAGATCTACATACTGTTCACATACCTTATCTGCTGGGAAAACTTCATTTCCATAGTTCTCTGACTGACCAAATTCTCTATGGAAGTATTTTATGATATGAATGACTATTTTACTGAGTTCATGGAATGAAGAAAAACAACCAAATTTATTTTACATTGCATCTCAAGTGTTTGATCAAAGAACTGTCTGTACCCTCTGGGATAAATGTTTTGATTTTCACATCATTTCCAAAACCTTGGCATTCCCTAAGTTAACAGTCAAACGCTAATGAAGCTGTAGCACTAGTCATCCTGGAGCCTGAAAATCGAGGTCCTTAGAAATGACAGAAGGGAACGCGAGCACCTTGCCTCAGCCCCATTGTCTCCATGCTTATTTTTAATTACCTCAAAGCTTTAGAAACATGATCCCATAAATGCTTTGTGGGAATAGTGGCAAATGCACTCATCATGTGAAATCCATAAATTGCTTATAATCCTCTCAAGATGTTAAAAAAAAGCATTAAGTAATTGAAGACAGGAAGTCCTCAGTTAATTATTTAGAGGTGTTATCAATGCTTTAAGTAAACTGAAGCATTTTCTGCTATCTCACTGAGCTGAATACCATGGGGACGAAGGGGAAACAGCCAGCATCTTCTCATATCCGCTAGTGCAAACAGCACATGGCAGCTTGTCAATAAAAGACCTTTTCATATCATTTATTACTAAACAGGTCCACCACCCTGCGCAGAACATTTGGGATGTCAGTTATGGCATTGTTTCACTTTGGGTTACCACTGCTTCATATATGGGCCTCCTAGTGTGGGTACTGGGCAGAAGAGATGGAGAAAGGATTAACTAAATAATTAGGGCCACCGAGAACAAAATGAATTAATCATGTCCTCTTTAGCAGCAGATTTGATAAGGGCTTATGTGTCTCTTAACTCTGGGAGAAGTGTTTTCAAAATAATTTATTAAAAGTTGCTTATCATTGCATTTTCCTTGAAAAGGAAGACCCACCTGCATTAAGTCTGCAAGGAGAGAACAATTTGCCTTCCTTTTCCATTTTCTTAGAAGCTCGTGAAGAGCTCCCGTGCTGAAATAGCACACACCCTAACAATGCAGGTTGTAGCGGACATGCACTGCTAATGTCCTGAAACAGATACCCTGCACATCATTTTTGAAGAAAAGAAAAAAAAAAAAAAAGAATACACTTTGACCATCAGTATCAAAATGTGGAAATTCTTTATAAGGGGATCTTATATTTAGATAATTCTGCTATGTACTCCCATAGTAGCCGGCACTTGGCTCTCAGCTCTCATGGCACTTACAATACTTTATCGCAATATCCTTTCTTCTTGTCTCTGTTCCTCAGCTAATGGGTGAAGCTTTTTAAGGACAGACACTAGCCTCCTGTTTGCCATCATATCATCTATACTGTGATAGGCACATATCAGAGTACTTAACATATTAAGTATTCAAGAGTATTTGTTGAGTGGGTAGATATTGAATAGTAAACTAGTATCTGAATGGTTTTATTCTGTTTTGATTGGATACAAAAATCACACCATCAGATACGTCTAAATCTCAGTCAGGAATGACTGCATAATTTGCAGAGTCCAGGGCAAAATGAGAATGTGGAGTCCTTTGTTCAAAAATTATTTAGATACAACTCAACATCCAAAAAACAAATAATCCAATTAAAAGGTGGGCAGAAGACATGAACAGACATTTCTCCAAAGAAAATGTACAGATGGCCAACAGACACATGCTTAACATCTCTCATCATCAGTGGAGTGCAAATTAAAACTACAATGAGATGTCACCTCATGCCTGTCAGAGTGACTAAAATAAAAAACACAAGAAACAGCAAGTGTTGGTGAGGATGTGGAGAAAAAGGAATGCTCATGCACTGTTGGTGGGAATGCAGTGGTGCCTTTTGAAGGTTCCTCAAAATAGGTAAAAATAGAGCTACTCTATAATTTGGTAATTGGTCTACTAGGTATCTGCCCCCAAAAATACAAAAAACATTAACTCAAAAGGACACTTGCACCCCTGTGTTTATTGCAGCAGCATTTACAATAGTCAAAGTATGGAAGCAACCCAAGTGTCCATCAATAGATGAATGGATTCTTTTTAAAAATGTGGTATATATATTTACAGTGGAATATTATTCGGCCACAAAAAATGAAATCTTGCCATTTGCAACAACGTGGATGGAGCCAAAGAACACAATGCTACGTGAAATAACTCAGTCTGACAAAGACAAATACCATATGATTTCACTGATATGTGGAATTTAAGAAACAAAACAAATGAACAAAGGGGGGGAAAAAGAGAGACAAACCAAGGAAGAGACCCTTAACCCTAGAGAACAAACTGGTGGTTGCCAGAGTGGGGAGGAATGGGTGAAATGGGTGTAGGGGATTAAGAGTAGAGCACACTTACCATGATGAGCACTGAGTCATGCATAGAGTTGTTGAATCACTATATTGCACACCCGAAACGAATATGGCACTGTATGTTAACTGTATAGGAACTAAAAACTTAACACAATTTTTTTTAGAAAAGAATGTATTTTTAAAAAATATCATTAAGAATGTTTGAAAACAGAGCACGGAATCAAGCACAGGACCCTCCTCCACATGGGATCTTGGGTCACGTGCCCATGGAGCCGGCCTTGATCTCTGGCAGTCTGGATTTATGGGCAGTCGATTTCTTTAACTAAAACAGAGAGGAAGAAAAGTAGGACAGCGATCCTGCCTTCAGAACAGCTTCCGCAGCTTCCCTTCAGTGGTCTCAACATTGCGTGCAATGCTCTGTACTGCATTTGCTCCAGCTACCTGACTACTGACCGCCGAGCATCAGACCTATCAAAATAGATACAACAATTCATTTTATTTTCATTTTTCCAACGCTGAGGAAAACTTTGCGCCTGGCTGTTTGCAAAATAAAGAGATAAAGAATAGCATAGCATCATCCACTGTTTTATACTTTTAAAAAACGTTCTTATAGATAGAATATTATAGCTGAAGAATTACAGTCAACCGCCGCATGGATTCTAATATTTAAAGAAAACACGTTTCCCCTGAAATTTCAGATATTTTTGAGTTCTTTGCATAGGAAATAATTGTTTCTGTTTTGCCCCAAGAGCTCTAAAGAACTCCCGCTCTCTCTGCAATATATGTCCTTGTTGTTGAGCTTTTGAGCAGCATCAGACTTGGCTGCCACCTGATGCCTCATTTTGTTTCTAGAGAAGACTCTGCCTGAAAATGTAGGGTAAAGGTGGCTTTGGTCTAGTACAGCACCAGACTCCAGAGAAGAAAAACATTTCTTAAAAGGATGTTACTAAAATCAAAAGCAAAGGTCTTTTCTTGGACTATCTTAATAATAGTTTTAATGTTGATTTGCATTTGGAAAGAGAGTTGGCCAAGAAGTAACTTATCTGGGAAGTGCCTCTGGGGATGAATCTGATTTCTAAGATATTGGGGAGGGGGGTCTGGAATTGCACACAAAATATAGAATTAAGAAACAATTCAGCTTGTAGCAAGTAGTCAGAAGCAAAAGTCATGAGGTTACCTTACAGGCACTTGCAATGCAAGAGCACATTTGTTTTGATGTTTTGATGTCCCGTTGATGAGCTATCAACTGAATTCATACTATGAGCATTGATACAGGAAATGCTGCTCACAAACAGGCAAGAACTTGGCTTGACTACTGAGATGCATAGCTCCTGAGGTTGGGGTGGGTGGTACTATCATGAGAAGGGGACTTTAACAATGTGAGCTCCTGAAATATTTCTTAATCCAATTTCATAAAACAAATCATCTGTCAATGCACCTTAGATGTCTCTAAAGTGATTCCACAATATCTCAGTGTATCAGTTTTGAACATCCAGATTTTCACACAGAATTATTCATTTAAAGCAGAATCCTGCTATAATTCTACCCACATCAGCCAACACTGCCAGTGGGAGCTGAAGTTCCCAGGAATCTCCAAGAGCACAGACACTCTGGAGGGCATCACTTAGTGAGATCCAAGGCAGATAAAGGCAGAAAGAGGTGTTTCACAACAGCAAGATTGCATGTGGTTTCAGGGGGGGCCCTGCCAAACACCCAGTTTGGGTGAACTGGTGCCGAGACAGTTTCTTGCCCAAAAGGTGTACAACATCTGATAACCACCTACCGAAAAGTTGTGAAAGTAACCCAGGCCTCTCAGCCCTCAAACTCATCACTGACCAAATTGATGGAGGAACTTGCAGGATTACATATTTTGTAGGATTATTTGGTAATTCTTTAGAAAATAGCAGATGACATTATAGAATAGCTGGATGAATGCTCTGAAGTAACACTTGCTATCTGATCTGGAGATTAAAAATTAGAAACAAGCTGTTCTTTATATCGTATATCAAATGTAACTGACACTGACATAGGTATTGGTTCTGTTTTCCAAATCATATTCTTATGATTCATAGGCAGACTTTAGGTGATCCCTTTTAACACACATTTACTCTTGAATGTAATGTTACTTGAAAGTGTAATTGTCAAGAGTTTGGTTATAGTATGCGTCTTTCCTTTAAGAGAGAACATGATTCCCTGTAGAGAAATTCAGGTAATTTGCAGCCACCGTAATCTCCACTGCACTGAAATATTAAATGCTTGGCTTTTCTCCATGCGTTTGCCTTTCTCTGCTCTACAACTCCTACCTCCTTCTCTTTTAATTCAGTGCTGAGCACTTGAATGATGTTTTCTTTTCTCCTTCTGCTCTTGGACTTCAGGATTAAGTTACAGTCAGAATGGTTCCTTTGAGACATCTCTTTATTTCCCTCTTCTCGTCCTGATCAATTCATGAGACATTTTCAGTTGGTGTGCTCTTTTCAATGCCTGTTACTAATATTTCATATTTATCTTATTTTAAAGACCACCAGTAGAGACTTACTTAAAATGGCAACAAATTCCAGTTGAAATGCATTGATTTTATTGAGTTTTACAGAGTCATATATATGAAAGGTCATCCAGTTCATGTAAATCATGTATACCTGATGGCAGCTGATGCTTTCTTTACAGATTATTTGAACCAAGCCTGTTAGTAATTTAGTCCTCTGACAATATGAAAAATCCAAGACCTAAGAAATAGGATGTAGACAATTATGGTTTCAAATATTGTGTTCCCTCAAGTTAGTCTGTAGCCCAAATAAGCAGTCTACACCATCATGCCCACAGTTTACAGATATGGAAACTGAGGTACCTAGAGGTCAGAAAGCTGACCCCTGGCAGTGGTTAATAAGTAGGTAAGGGATTAGAACCCACAATAGTCTAACTTCACATGCTTCTCTCCTAACAGCAAGGCTATACTGCTTCAGTACATGAATTGTGGAAATATTCAAAATGGAAATACTTAAATATATATTCCCACTTGGAGATAGATATAGATGATACACAGATATATTGTGTATGTATACTGTGAAATATATGTATTTCATTGGGCTTTGAGCTACCTATGTCATCATTTTCCAACGTCTCAGAAGCTCTGGGCCACACTTCTCAGCCCAGCTGCCCAGACTTCTATCCTGACCCCGCCCAAGCTTATCTCTGTGATAATAGATGAGTTCCTCCAACTGTCTATACTCTAGCTCCCTTACCTATAAAATGAGCAGATAATTGCAGTGCCTCAGGGAGTTAGCGAGGGTTTTGACCATGTTAATATCCAGGAAGCACTCAGAAGAAGGCCTGCAGGTGGTGTTCAACAAATTTCAGCTACTATGTTTTTATGTAATCTAGTAATCAATTTCCTTAAAAAATAACTCCATTTCTCATAATGTATGTTTAATTAATTAATGTACAGAGCTGTTGAAAAATTTCAATGTGCTTGGCTGTATGTAGCTCTTATGTGATGGGAGGGCACAGGGCTTGGTGTTAAAGTTGTGCATTTGTCTCTACCCCAATCTGATCACTCATTCACTATGGAACATTTGCTTCTCTGAGCCTCAGTTTTCTTACCTGTGAGGCAGGAATAATAATTCCTGTCCTGGTGATATTCAAGGTGAAACCTCTTCACTTTTACACTAAACCTTTTCATGCTGTTGCTAATTACCTCTCCCAGAATCTTTTAACTATCTCTAACATGCATAGGGTAATAACAGCTGCTTATGGTCCCCTTGTGTAATATATAAGAACCTAAACTTGTGTGCCAGCATGTGACATTATCAATAACTATGATATTAGTCCTATTTAGAAATCTTTTTCCTGTAAGTTACAGAAAACTCAGTTCAAGCAGGCTTAACAAATGAACGTTGATTGGCTCATGCAACTGAAAAAATCAGGTGTAGACTCAAGGCTAAGATGTTTCCAAGACCCAATTTCTTTTTACGTCTGAGTTGTCCTCCATTCTCAGGCACTATGTGGTGAACAAAGAACTACCAGCAGTAAGAATGGAAGTTCATGTTCAAGGCCTACATTCCGTTAGCCTAAGTGAGGTCACAGACTCAATCCTGATCAGCTAACATTGCAAGGGGAATGTGGAACTGTGTCCAGCAGTAGTCAGTCCAGGTGGAGTCTGTCCTAAACAAAACATAAAGCCTGTTAGTAACCAAAAGACTGGCTTCCACAAGGAAAACTGGAGCTCTGATATAAAAGGAAGTATGAGTGGACTCTGGAAGGTCGACATAGCAGATGTGGAGTTGTATGACACAAACTGGCAAATGTGAGTCGAAATGAGATGAATACGTCTACCTTTGTTACATATGGCCCTTTAAATTGGCCACCATACCCATATTTCAGGGCCAGACGCGGTCCTTGAGGACGAACTGCCCATGAATTAGATTAAGTCCATTTGTCCTTCCCTCCTTCACTTAAGGCCTCATGCCTGCCACTCTTGTCTTTCTTGTTCTTCCATTCTTGTCACATCCATTCCTCTTGATTGGTGATGTCTTTGAATTCCCCTGGCTTCCCAAATGAGGCTCTCTACCCAGTACTAAGTTCTACATCCTTCCTCCCTGATTCTGGTACTCTAGTAGCTTCAAAAGATGCATATTCCTCCATTAGACCTGGCCCCATGCTCTGTAAGGCCAACCCACACCATCCAATTTAAACACCTGTAACAGACTCCTCTGGCACACCTTCCTTAATCTATCAAAAATTCCTAATGAGCTAGTTACTCCACAGTTGTGTCATTTCTAAACAGCTGTCTTCTAGTGTTCTGGGCTATCTATAAAATGGATACCACTCAACTTGCTTCGGAAATATTTTGTAAGGAAAGGACAACTTCTATTTTCATATACATTAATTTTCTTTTTAGCCGCTATCTTCATTGCAAACACCCTCAAACCTCTCATCAACCTTAGAACACCTCTGTGATGACAAATCTTATCTACTTTTTCTAAGATGCATCCTAAAATATTCTTTGATAGTCACCGCTTGTCTGAATCAGACTAGTTAGAACACAAAATGAAGAGGAGAATTGGGCTTCATTTGGGGGGGGGGGTTGTTTGTTTTTGTTTGATAAGAAAATTCCAGAGAAAGATCAAGCATTGTTTCACTTTTACCAGACCTAAGGGTCTGGCATTCAGACAAAATCTAGAAAATATTTATTGTTTACATATTCCATTAATTCTTGTATTATTTTAATAATGTTCTGCAACTAGAATAGAATTGCTTACATAATGAATAAATGTTGTGGGCAGAGATACCCATGGAATTATGAGGAAGGGCCGTTTGGTCAGATCACACTTTGGACGTCATGTCATAGCCTGACATCTTTATGGAGCACTTGTATGGGCTTTGTGTTCTTTTTTTTATTATTATTTATTTATTTTTTGACAGAGAGAGACACAGCAAGAGAGGAAACAGGCAGGGGGAGTGGGAGAGGGAGAAGCAGGCTTCCCGCGGAGCAGGGAGCTCGATGCGAGGCTCGATCCCAGGACCCCCCCAGTTCATGACCTGAGCTGAAGGCAGCCGCTTAACACCTGAGCCACCCAGGTGCCCCAGGCTTTGTGTTCTTTAAACAGTATTTAACAAACATCAAACACCTACAATAGGCACTACAGGGAAAAAATGATGGAAAAAAAACCCTCAAAGACATAAACCTTACTCTCAAAGGGCTTACATTCTAAGTGAGAAAGTAAGCTATTGAGATGAAATGGTGTTACTAGGGTCTAGACCCCCTTTTTCAGTGGCAAGAGTAAAGGGGGAGCATTGTCAGATTAAATCAGCCTGCCACTGCAGTCTCTGACCTTCATTCTTAGACGATTCGTCCCTTTTTCTTTAGAGCTCTGTATTTTATAATCTTTAGCATTTTCCCATAAGCTTTTATCAAACATATATGGCTTGGCTATGGCTTAGATCTTTCATCATATTTCTTATCTATAAATCAGGTAAATATCAAAATTATGTAAATCCCCCATAGCCACCAAATGGAAGATTACAATCAAATAAGTATCTGCATCTTATCACTAAATTGATAAGGAAACACAAAGAGCTTTAAAGCCGAATCCTGAAGCAGCTCCAGCTGCAGAACATTATTGCTTTAGCAGAGAACCCAGACTACTACTCTAATTCTAAATGAACCAGTTAATTAATTTTTTCACTCATTTAATAAGCACCTACTTTGTGCCTGTCATTATTTGAAGGATACAGTGGTATCTTTTAGATATAGATCCTTTAGTGCTCTTTTAGAGCTTACATCCTAGAGGGGGAGACAAACAATGAATAAACAGACATAATATAACATCAGATAATGTTGAGGGCTATGAATAAGAAAGTGATTTGAGGGAATAACAAGTGCTGGGTGTAGTGTGTAGATAGAGTGGTCAAAATCTTTTAAAATGTAGCATTTGAGCAAAAATCTACAGAAAGCCGCAGAGTGATACATGAATGTCTCTGGAAAAAGTCATGCCACCAAAGGAACAATATATGTAAAAATGTAGTTCAGAATTCATGAAAAATTAATATAATAATTATTAGATCCATGTTATCAGCCTAATTATTCAACATATAGACTAAGTCTTATTATTTATTTTTTTAAACACTCAATAAATCACATTTTTATTCTCATTCTGCTTGTGAGAAGGGATCATGGCTACCCATCTTACAAAAACTAAGTCTTATTATTTAAGGAAAGGAAAATTTTTGAGCTTTGGCATTGTTTGAATTTTCCCAAGAATCAAGGCAAAAAATGTTAGTCTCTGTAGACTCCTTGTCGAATGCTGCTGAGTTTTAAGGTTGCTTCTGCTTAAAGAAAATACTTCTCTAAGTAACCCATTTCATCTTTGCAAAAGCCTTAAAAGCTAGCTGCTATATTTCCCATTTTTATAGATCAGAAGATCAAGGCAAAGAGAAGCTAAGTAACTTACCCAAGGTCTCCGGCGATGGAGTAGTGAAGTCTAACCACATACAACTTCTACTCTAAATGGATTGCCATTCTTATTTTTCCTGAGAACTTATTGAGCAGTTACTGGGCTGTGTCATATTCTGAATACAATAAGCACTATCCCTTCATCAAATTATGTTTAATTAATGTGTAAAGACAAAACCAACATACCCCTCAAAAAACTACAGAAGTTAAATGTGAGATGGTACTCTATGGGCATATATGGAGAAGAAGTGCAAAGTTAAAAAAAGAAATGGTTGGTGTGAATATAAGCTGAATATGGCTTGGGGCTAAAAAAATGTCGAATCTAACCTTCTTTTTAACCGCCCCCCCCAGTCATATAAGAAGCAGTTGCAGAAACTGAGATTGTTAGCCTGGAGAAGAGAAGACTCAGGGGGGATTTGATAACTGTCTACAAATATTTGAAGAACTGTCATGTGGAAAAGAAATTAGATTTGTTTTATATGTCCCTAGGGGTGCAAGTGATGGAAAGAATTCACCACAATATAAGGAAGGACTTTCAAACAAAATAAGGAGAACTCTAGAGCTCTCTAAGGATGGAACGGGTTCTTTGAGAGATGAGTACTCTGATTGCCTAGGCAAGGCAGTCTTTCCGTGACCTCTTGTACAAGAGAATCAGGAGAAAGATGGATGGGTGGATGGATTGCATGAATTTTAAGATTTCTTCTAAGGCTGAGAATTTATTACTTTATTAATGATAAATGAAGTTTCTATTTATACCAAGCTGCTTGTGAAGTTCCTATCTCCATTCAAGAGTGTTTTCTGCTTTTTTAAAAATTTGGAAATCATATCTACAACTCTGCATGTTACTTCCGGTGCTGAATTGATAATAAATAATCCTCTTAAGATGTACTTTATTTCCTGTTTATTCTTTCTAGGTCTCCAGCCATACACCAACTACAGCTTCACACTTACAGCTTGTACATCTGCTGGATGCACTTCAAGTGAGCCTTTTCTAGGTCAGACACTGCAGGCAGCCCCTGAAGGTAATTAAAAAATATCCATGATTTGGGAGAAGAAGTTTTCATATGGCATTTTGAAATGAATTCTATAAACTCTTTCATGTCAAACAAAGAAGGAATAAAGTCGACAGGTACAAAATAAAATTGTATTCTAGATTCCCATTTTTCAGGTTTGGTTCAACTATAAGCCTCCCAACATAAAATTTGCTTTCAATTGTTTAAACGTCTTAAATTTAGTTTCCTGTGAAAAAAAATTATTATGTACTAGGATATAAAATTCCTCAAAAAATCAAAAGTTAAATATTTCTGGAATGCCTGATATATAACAAGGACGTGCTCTCTGCTGAAGTTGACTTATTTACTACGTTGAAGAACTTACCATCAAGTCAAAGACACAGGACAAGTACCCAAACTTACATAAGGAGAGAGAATCAGGGCGCATGGGTGGTTCAGTAGGTTAAGCATTGGAGTCTTGATTTCAGCTCGGGTCATAATCTCAGGGTTTTGATCTCAGGGTTGTGAGATTGAGGCCCACGTTGGGCTCCATGCTCAGCGCGAAGTCTCCTTAGGATTCTCTCTCTCCCTCTGCCCTTCCCCCCTTCAAATAAATAAATAAAATCTTTAAAAAAGAGAGAATCTGAAAGGTGATGTTAAGAAAGAACAAATGGTCAATATTGTAATAATGT
This sequence comes from Callorhinus ursinus, assembly GCF_003265705.2. Lineage (NCBI taxonomy): Eukaryota > Metazoa > Chordata > Mammalia > Carnivora > Otariidae > Callorhinus > Callorhinus ursinus. The sequence continues at coordinate 10,054,846 of NW_027397116.1, forward strand.
ATGGTGACAGATGGTGACCCCACTTATCATCGAGTAATGTATAGAATTGCCAAATCAATATGTTGTACACATGAAACTAATATAACATTGTATGTTAATCATACATCAATTTTAAACAATGAACGGAATACTCAGGTTAATCTGAAGAAGGAGAGATTATAACTAGTCATGAAAATCAAAAAAGATTTGATGGAGCAAGTGAGTTCTGAGGTGGATCATGAAGAACAAGAATTTTGACAAATACACACTCGGGGAGATGCAGAATCCAACACAGGTTGAGGGGATGTAAAGTGGGATCATCACCTTGGACGGCAAATTGGCAATGTCTATTAAATTTAAAATGTTAATTTTCTATGACACAGTAGTTTCACATTCATTATCTATGCCAGAAAATCCCGCTTCCACAAATGTACAAGAGACACATACCAGAATGTTTACTGAAGCAATTTTGTTTTTTTATTTAATGGAAAAATATTGGAAGCAATTTAAAAGTCTATTCATAGGAGAATTGCTAAATAAATTCAGGTATATTCACATTATGAAATTCCATACCTCGGTTTAAAAGAATGAGACAATCTAAACATATGAAGAGGAAATTTAGAACTACATTAATGCATGGTATCTTTTATGTATAAAAATGCATAGAAAATTATATTTATTTCTATAGATAAATAAAAATATAGAAAAAATTCTGGAAGCATACACACATAACAGTGGTTACCAGTGGGTTGGGAACTGGGGTGGGTGTTATCATTTACTTTTAGAAGAAAGATAGGCTTAGAAGCTTGGGATAGTGATCAACTAAATATTTTGCTCATCTTTATTATCTGCCTGTTTTAAATGTGGGGGGAAACAGAGGCATACATGAGTTTCTAAACAGAAATATGATGTTAATTACCATTGGAGAGTCCTGAACGGCTTGTCCATTACTCTTCTAATGAAAGGGATTGTTGTACCTCAGAATATTAGACCTGAACTTCCTACCAGTAAATGGGGAATAAAATGGAAAATTCCACATATGGGGCATATGGCTCCTCACCAGGATTTCACTAATGATGTTTTCTATATAAAGAATGTTTCATGTCAAAAAGCTTAGTGTTCCTTTGAAAGGAAGAAACCAGCAGTGGATTTTTTGGAAAGGTAAACTATCAAATGGATACTTTGATGATAATGGATAATTTCTAAAGGATCTATCAACCAGTTTTGGCTGCAACTCAAACCTGGTAAAATAACAGGGTCTCTTGCTTCAGTGTCATCATCAAATCCATATATTTAAATTCTTAGAAAATATGCATCTATTTTCCCACTTTTCCCCCCAAAAATTCCTGAAAGATCTCAGATTTCATGACTTAAAAATTTTAGCTTTCAACAACACAGGGGAGTGTGAGATGACAAATGTTTTACTTGATTTCTTTTTTTAACTTTATGCACCTTTCCTTTAACACAAATAACTGTGCGCAGGAATAATAAACCAAATGGGCTTTTCTCAGCAGAACAAACATGGATTTAGAATCCATTTTCTGGCTGTATAAGTGCCATCTGTGAATAACTTGTATGTGAAATAAATGTAGTCTGAGTACTTAACTTGGTGGTTGTAGGAGAACAAATCAACAGCAATATTAAGTTCTGTTGTTTTACTGTAAAGTGGAAATAAGCATATCATCTCATGTTAAATTAATAACGCAAATATAACTAATTACTAAATGCCTATTTGAGTGAATCTGACATAGTTTGAAGGTCTAACACTTTAGTTTCCTAAGCAAATACGGTGAGAATGAAAAGAAGCATTGGTTCATAGCCACCCTGAGTTCGTCTCTCATTTCTCTCTCATTTTAAATCTTAAAAAAAAAAACAAAACAGAAAAGCTAATGTACATTACTACCTCATTATAAGTTGGACATAATTCTCTACAATTTTATCCTCACAGAAAATTGTGTACTTTCAGTCAAATAGGAAGAGTTCAAGTTGGATTTTTGTTCTCTCTTTTTAGAAGTGACGGCATACCAGCAAGCTCTACTTAATTTTAGAGTTCGGTCATGCAAAATTTCAGGCATACTTACCTCCAGCATTGATACCATGGGGGAAAAAGGAAAAGAAGATGAATCTTTCTCAATTGCGTTCCAGATCTCTCTTCCCCTGACCTTTTTTTTTTTTTTTTGGATTTATTGTCATTTATTTTAAAACAACAAAAAAGAACGTAGCATGAACAGTCTTATTTTTTCTAATTCTTTTTTTATTATGTTATGTTAATCACCATACATTACATCATTAGTTTTTGATGTAGTGTTCCATGATTCATTGTCTGTGCATAACACCCAGTGCTCCATTCAATACGTGCCCTCTTTAATACCCATCACCAGGCCAACACATTCCTCCACCCCTCCTCCCCTCCAGAACCCCCAGTTTGTTTCTCAGAGTCCATCGTCTCCCATGGTTCGTCTCCCCCTCCAGTTTCCCCCCTTCCACTGACCTTTTTTAAACTGTTGATGTTCCTTTAGATTCTTCCTCTACTCTTTGCACTTGTAACTCCACGGTATCCCTTGGAATTCTCAAGTACAAGCTTCTAGTCCTCAGCTCTCACAAAGCCCACACATAGATTTAAGGCCTGTGTATCCACCGATCTATAGATGTTTTTATTTAGGTGTTTTGCAAATACTTCAACCTCAGTATTTCCACACTTAAAATCTCCTCACTTCCTAGCTTACTTTTCTTCCCTTTTCCGTCCTTCAAGTACCATCATCCACCTTATCAGCCCAAAATGGACCTTCTTGATGTGTCTCTTTTTTTTTAGGTTGTAATGTGCAGTTCTTCATAAAATCTTATTAATTGTAATTAATTAATTTTAAATTAATTAATTTTAATTTTAATGAAATTTTGATATATTTTATTAATTTTATTAAATTTTAATAAATTTTTAAATTTAAAATTTAAATTAATAAATCTAAGGATTTTTTTTAAATGTGTACTTCCTTTACATCCCTTCTGGCTTTGACTTAGTTCAGATGCCTTTAACTTCTCGTAATTACTCTTCCTGCCTATAGTCATTTCTCCTCTTTCTTGTATTAATTCTTTTCCCCCTTGTGCCAAAATAGACATACTTCACATTAGTCACTTCCATAAAATCCCACTTTCTTCCAGGAAAGAAAAAATCCACATCTCAGTAAAGCAAAATAGATCCCTCAAATTTTAACCTCTGCCTATCTGTCGAGTCTTTTGGTCTTTCCCACATGCCATCCAATGCACCAGTCCCGCTGAGGTACTTGGAATTCTACCATACTTTCCTGTATTTCAAGGACTTTTGTGGGTTCCCCTCAGCTTAGATCTCTTTCCTACGTCCTCATGCAGCTAACCCATTTTTTAAAAAATTTAGCTCACATGTCTCCCCTTCTAGAAATCTCCAATGACTGCCTCTGCTTCCCATCCTTCCCCATGTTACTCCCAGTCTGTGTTGATACCCTTCCTAAGTGCTCCAAAGCACTATGCTTCCTAAAGCATTTAGCAAACTGGATTATAAATTTCTATTTGTTCATCTTTATTCACCCTAATACTATGAGCTCCTGGAAGGGTAAGGACTGTATGTCCTTATTCCCATATCCACAGTGCCTGACACAGAAAATGACACAAAATTGGGTGGAATGTTGGATAAATTTCCCAATCATAATAGTCCAGAAGTCAAGGCATCCGGGACATTAGCCAATACAAAACTGGGTTTTTCCTTTACTAGCTTCCAAAAGAAAGCCAATCCACAATAAATACTGGTATTTTTAATTTGGAATGAAGATTTGTAGAAAAATGAGAAGTGGATAATATTGCATGGCACTCAAAACAAATTTAAACAGATCTAATAGATATATATATATATATATATATATATATATATTGTGGTAGCTATTATTGCAAAAGACCTAACACCAGGGTTTCTTTCTGACCTTTCCTTCTTAAACCTCTCAGCTAGTTTACCTCCTCCCTGCCCCCCTTCGAGATGATTTCCCTCATGACCATCCATTTCCTTTCCTTGAGTTGTTTCAACTGGGCCCTTCTACTAGGTAGGATAGGTTTTTCTGATGCCGCCTGAGACTTAGGCTCACAGAGAGAAGCAAATTCTCTACCTGGGACTCTTTAAGACATTTCACCAAAAGTGGTTCTTATTCTATCAAAGATTTCTTGCAACTGTTAACATAACAGTGTCCCCATATCATTATATAAGTAAAACCATAGCATTTAGTATTTTTTAAACATTTCAATTTCCTCTTATTTCCAACCCAATGGATAGAGGGTTGTTACCAACACAACCAGAGCTTTCACCAGCTTGCATAAATATGAAACTCAATTTTTATTCAAAACATGAAACAAACCCAAAATCTTGATTCATGTTATTTCATTCACTCCTCTATATCCACAGCCTTTCTAGCACCCTAGTGATTTTTAATACATCCTTAAAGGTGAAAAAGATAGGACTGCAGGAAACAGACTATGAACTAAACTTTATACTTTATCTCTTAAATCAACAAATTAATATCATGTTTGAATCAGAACTGTAATTAGTTGGTTGACTCATCTAGCAACTATTGGCAGAGAAACCCAAACATAAATGTATACTATGATTTGTGGATTGTCCACATAACTATTTCAGAACAAAATGAACTACTTTCTTCTTAGGAATAAGTTGTTCCTTTAAAATCAGTAAGTTTGAGCTCTTTTAAAAATCTATATTGATTCTTTCAGGATGTTCCTAAATAAATTGCATTTGAATGTCGTGAAAATTTCTCTTTTTAAAAGTGTTGAAATCTTATCCTTTACTGAATAACTTACACTAGAGATAAAAACCAAAAACTATTGATTACAGGGAAACTAATATTGCATGAGTTTTTAAAAGCTGAAGAGAGTTAACAGTGTCCATTCAGAGCATACCTAGATGGCAACATGAAATGGTAGGATTGATTTTCCTCATTGCCTAGGTTCCCCATCAATACGTTTGTACATCTATAAGAGTACTTGAATGTTTGACCTTGAATGACAGTTGTCTGTGGATTTATTTTAACTTTTATGCAGAAGAGTAAACTTGTAGGAACAAGCCATATCTCTCTCACACTTACATTCTCTAGAACTGCCTACAGTGCTTAAATAGTAATTTGCAGGATATATTTATAATAAATTTATTTATTCAATATCAGTTAGACCTTGCACTATCTATGCATAAAGATACCTTGACAAATAAGACAGAGAAGATTCTTGCCTTCATGAAACTAACTTTATATTGAACTAGGAGAAGGAAGCAGACCATGCAGTGATTACATAGAAATAATGATAATATCAAGAAAAATTTATTATGATGTTGTGAGTGTTGAGGGAAGCTAGAAAAGGACCTAGGATAGAGAGTAACTAAGTTGGAATCACTTTAGATAAGGTTAAAGTTATCATTAGAGAAGTTTGGTCAAATAAGACCTCCCTGCTAAGATGATATTCACACAGGTCACTTAACTATGAAAATAAATTGCAAAAATGTCATGTTGTCATAACCAGAAGTTCCAGGCAGAAGGAATGGAAGTGCAAAAGCTCAGAGGTGAGAAAAAACTGGAAACATTCTGGGGATAAAGAGGAGTCTGGTGTGACTGGAGCCAGGTAGGCCAGAACCAGAAAAAAAAATGTAGGATTATTCAGGTTATCATAAGGAATTGGAATTATATGAATAATTTCAAAAGGGTTGTATATTTTACAAAGATTATAATGACTTATGTATATACTTTATATACTTCTATGAAGATTACGTGAAATAGAGAAGGGCAAGATTTAAAACTCTGAGACCAGTTTAGAGGCTATGATAGAAGTTCATGAGAGAAAAACGTAGCTTGGATCAGAATAGGTGGCAGTAAATGTATAGAGAACTATATACATTCAGGGTAGAACAAGCAGGATTTTATGACATTGCATTTGAGGGTGAAAAAAGTGGGAGCCTCAAGAATAATATTTGTGTGTTTTGACCAAGAAAATGAATAGATGGACAAAATCGGAAGATGAACAGATTGTAACAGAAAAACCAAGAGTTCTGTTTTAGATATTTTAAATTTTGATACTTAATTAGTCATCCAAATGGAGATGTCAGGTTGACGGTTGGGTTCATGAGTCTGAAGCTCAAGAGAGAGTTTTAGTTTAGAGATATGCATGGGAGTGTTCAACATATAGATGATACTTAAAACTAACACTAAATGAAGATCACATAGAAAGTGAGTGTTGGGAAACAAGAGGAGAAGAAAGAAGAGGGAAGACTAAGGGAGAGGAGAGGGCCTAGGTCTCTGAGGCCCATTTTTGAGATCCAGTAGGAGGAGAGAAGCCAGTAAATGAGAAAAGAGGAAAAGAATTACAGCATGTTGTGTCAGAGAGGCAAGGGCAAAGTATGTTATTCATTGAATTTGATAATTCAGGTAAATACTACTTTATAATTACTTGCACATATTCCAAGTAAATAGGCATCAAAGTTTAAAATTCCTGGGTAGTCTTTCAAGCCTTGGTTAAACTCAGAGTAACAGCAGGGAAAGAGAAATCTTCCACCACTAAATTTTCTGATATTCACTTTCTAAAGACAGTTCACAAATAAAATAATCAAAACATTAAAAATATATTTATACCCAATTGTATATTTTTACCTCCAAAGTAAGTAAAATGTATTTTTGTTGTTTCACCGTGAGATTTTTTTAACAACAGATAAAAATATCATAATATGTGAGGTGATGGTGTGACTTTTGACAAGGTGTATATTTCTAACAATGAAACCTCATTGTGTTATTTTTTGCCAGGAGTTTGGGTGACACCTCGACACATTATTATCAATTCTACAACAGTGGAATTATTTTGGAGTCCTCCAGAAAAGCCCAATGGTCTCATTTCTCAGTATCAGTTGAGTCGTAATGGAACCTTGGTTTTCCTGGGTGACAGTGAGGAGCAGAACTTCACTGATAAAAACCTGGAGCCCAACAGCAGGTGAACTTAAAGAAAACTTTACCAATCATATAGTTAGAATTTTAAATTTTTCAGGGCTGAAAAGTGCATCTCAAGATGAAACAATATGAAATTAATTGGCTAATTAATCTCATTCAGTAGCCATTCCATAGCTGATGAGATCTTTTAATTCATTTCAGATGTTGAAGACTCAAGTGCTAACTCATTACTTTAGTCTTCAGAGTACATGACATTTTTTAAAAATGTAAATAGTCTTTTATTTGACATAAGAGCATGAGAATTTTTAAGTATATAAAATACAGAAAGTATTAAACTTTAAAAATTATCAAATTATCTTCAAAAACATGCATTCTGAAGCTAGCAATAAAAAAAAGATTTTGAGTTTTGTTTTACATCAACTAACTTTTCTTCTAATACAATGTTTTCTCTGCTTGCTACACTATATATAGGTATGAGTGGTTTTAGGGGAAAAAAGTTCCACATATTTGCAATTCATTCCCATTCGTATCTCAGCAGAAACAAAATATATCTTAGATCAACAGATGTTTTAATGCAGAGAGTAGAGATCAATTCAGATTTATTGTAGAGAGTAGCAGATCAATTTAGAAACATCTTTCTCTAAACATATTTCCCTGAACTCCAACCCATTTAAAAATGGGGAAGATTAATTTGAATCCTTCACAATCTACTGGCACACTCTAAGACTTTCCTGAAATCTTTAGGAAAAATTAATTACAAGAGGGTTAAAAATAAAGTGGGAAGGGGTAGAAATAGTGACAGTCTGGAGAGAATGAAGCCCGTTCTGGAAAAACTATCAAGTCAACAGAGACATTTCTGAACAGGGAGCAGAAAATTTGCAATTTGTCATAAAATTAGGACTAAACACTGGCGAGAAAAGCTAGCAACCATTGTTCAAGTTTCTTGTGCATTTCCTTATCACAATCCTTTCTTTTTCATATAGATACATTTATAAATTGGAAGCCACAACTGGAGGCGGCAGCAATCCTAGTGATGATTACATTGTGCAAACACCTGTACTGACACCAGAAGAAATCCAGCCTCCATATAACATCACAGTAATTGGGCCTTATTCCATATTTGTAGCTTGGACCCCACCAGGTAAAGAAATAAAGTATGTGTGTGTGCATGTGTGCATGTGCATATTTGTATGCAAAACATTTCAGAGAAAACTAATTGGAGAAAAGGATGGAAATGTGAATTTAGTGAATCAGAAGGACATAACCTGTCTCCTGGATAAATATAAACAGAATAGTCCAAACCACATTCCTGAGTCTATACATATATAAGTATATGCATATATACATATAGATACAGATGTAGATATGTAGATAAAGATATACAGATAACTAGATATATACTTTTCTTTGAAAGTAATACTTTCTTTTAAGTACCCAAATCTGCCTTCTTATTCATATACATCCCAGGTAGGTCATATAGATCTGAATGACCTCAAACATTCATTATGCAGGACTCCCAAGATTGGAACATTGATGTTATATGATTTGGCCTTTATTATAGCAGTGAATAAGGAATTCAGAAAGCAAGAGTCTACTCTATCCATTTCTATTAGATTATGGCCAGTTATGGTAGTTGAATTTTGCCCCTCTAAGCTATATAGCCTCCACTGTGCCATTTAGTCACTAGTGGGTTACTTTTATGGTTTAGTGCATTATTATGTTTTGACGTAAGCATCATCCTCAGGTACAAATCTGATTGCATTAACACCATAGAGTAAGGATTAAAGTGAAATCTCTTTGCTCTGTCTTTTAACATAAGGAAAGTATGGAAATGCTGTTTCAGTAAAATTTAAAATATATTAAGGTGCTAAATTCACTTCAAATGGATTTTATCTCTAATATCTAGTCTTTAGATAAAAATGACACAAATTCTATTATCTCCATCAGAATAAGTTTAGCTACAGTTCAGCATGCACTGAAAACAATCGGCTAGCATCCATGTTGGTCATCAGCAGGTCCATTCCATAAAATAATTAGCAAAGATATATTTTTCATTTACTTGAACAATTATCTCAGTCAAAATAGGTAATACAGAAAAGGAAGGAAAACTTGCAAATTCATTCTATGAGGCCAGCATTACCAAAACCAGATAAAGTCACCACAAAAAAAGAACTACAGGCCAATATCTCTAATGAACATAGATGCAAAAATCCTCAACAAAATACTAGCAAACTAAATGCAACAATACATTAAAAAAATCATTCACCACAATCAAGTAGGATTTATTCCTGGGTTGCAAGGGTGATTCGATATTCACAAATCAATCAAAGTGATACATCATATCAATAAGAGAAAGGATAAGCACCATATGATCATTACAATAGATGCAGAAAAAGCATTTGAAAAAGTACAACACCCATTCATGATAAAAACCCTCAACAAAGTGGTATTGAGGGAATGTACCTCAACATAATAATGGCCATATATGAAAAATCCACAGCAAACATCATACTTGAGAAAAACTGAGAGCTTTTCCCCTAAGGTTACGAACAAGACAAAGATGTCCACTCTCACCACTTTTATTCAACATAATACTGGAAGTCCTGACCACAACAATCAGACAACAAAAAGAAATAAAAGGCATCCAAATCTCTAAGGAAGACATAAAGTTTTCATTATTTGCAGATGACATGATACTATATATAGAAAACCTGAAAGACTCCAAAGACTCCACCAAAAAACTGCTACAACTGAAAAGTGAATTCAGTAAAGTTTGCAAGATACAAAATCAGTGTACAGCAATCTGTTGCATTTCTATGCACCAATAATGAAGCAGCAGACAGAGGAATTAAGAAAACAATACCATTTACAATTGCACCCAAAATAATAAGATACCTAAGAATAAACATAACCAAAAAGGTGAAAGACCTGTATTCTGGAAACTGTAAAATGCTGATGAAAGAAGTTGAAGATGACACAAAGAAATGGAAAAACTCTCCATGGCCATGGATTGGAAGAACAAATAGTGTTAAAATGTCTATACTATCCAAAGCAATTCTACACATTCAAAGTAATCACTATCAAAATACCAACAGCATTTTTCACAGAACTAGAAGAAACAATCCTAAAGTTTGTATGGAACCACCAAAGACTCCGAATAGCCACAGCTGGAGGCATCATAATTCCAGTCTTCATGTTATATTACAAAGGTGTAGTAATCAAAACAGTATGGTACTGGCACACAGATCAATAGAACAGAATAGAAAACCCAGAAAGAAAAAAAAAAAAAACACAATTATATGGTCAATTAATCTTCGGCAAAGCAGGAAAGATGATCCAGTGGGAAAAAGTCCCTTCAACAAATGGTGTTCGGAAAACTGGACAGCAACAAGCAAAGAATGAAACTGGACCACTGTCTTATACCATACAGAAAAATAAATTCAAAATGCATTAAAGTCCTAAATGTGAGATCTAGAATCATAAAAATCCTAGAAGAGAGCACAAGCAGTAACTTCTATATCTGATAAAAGGTTAGTGTCCAAAATATATAAAGAACTTATAAAACCCAACACCCAAAAAACAAATAGTTCAATTAAAAAATGGGAAGAAGATATGACAGATACTTCTCCAAAGAAGACATACAGATGACAAACAGATGCTCTTCATCATTTAGCATCAGAGAAACGCAAATCAAAACTACAATGTAGCTATCATCTGACACCTGTCAGAGTGGCTAAAATCAAAAACACAAGAAACAACAGGTGGTGAGGATGTGGAGAAAGGGGAACCCTCTTGCACTGTTAGTGGAAATGCAAACTGGTGCAGCCACTGAGGAAAACAGTATGGAGTTTCCTTAAGTTAAAAATAGAACTACCCTATGATGGATCATTCACACTACTGGGTATTCACCCAAAGAATAAAAAAAAAAAAAAACATTAATTCAAAGGAATACATATGCCCCTATGTTTATAGCAGCATTATTTACAATAATCAAATATGGAAGCAGCCCAAGTGTCCATCAATTGATGAATGGATAAAGAAGATGTGTGTATATATGTATTGGAATATAATTCATCTGTAAAAAAAGAATGAATCTTGCCATTTGCAATGACATGGATGGAGCTAGAGAGTATAATGTTAAGTGAAATAAGTCAGAGAAAGACAAATGCCATATGATCTCACTCATATGTAGAATTTAAGAAACAAAACAAAAAAGCAAAAAGAGAGACAAACCAAGAAACAGACTCTTAACTACAGACAATAAACTGATGGTTACCAGAGGGTGAGCAGGTGGGGGACATGGGTTAAATAGGAGATGGGAATTAAGGAGTACACTTGTTGTGATGAGCACTGGGTGATGTATGGAATTCTTGAATCACTATATCGTACACCTGAAACTAATATAACACTGTGTGTTAGCTAACTGGAATCAAAATAAAAACTAAATAAGCAAACAAACAGGTAATAGAGTCAAGAAGGTAACATAGAGGCCTAATATATAAAACTTAAGTTCTCATAAACTAACATCCTTGTGATGTCATAATCTGAGATCAAAAACAAAAACAGGGTCTTAATTTGGTCAAATTCACAGGAGAAATTTTATCAAGAGCTGTATAAGCAAAGAAAAATGTAAGCCTCTCTAAGATATTAAATATAAATGATTCCAACCACCTTTGTTTTTAAAATGAATATACAGCCATTTAAATTAAAACAAAGGAATGATCTCTGGTGCCAACCTGTGTCATAAAGCCCTATAATCCTTACCTCAGGAGCGTAGATCTTCTTGAACTCCATTCTTAATTTCAGGGGAAGAAAACCCATATCTTCTGCTGTGGAAAATGTACAAACTTGCATATCCCTTTACAGAATAAATTTCTACTTGCATGGAGTAGCATTGCTATCTTGCCATCTTTGAGCATATTTCTCCTTGGCATCTTTGTAGTGCTGTAGTGCTTCTGGGCCGTCAAGTAAAATGAGGCAGAAAAGAGCCAGTCTGAGACCGGATTTTGCCTATTAACCAGAGATTTCTCAGACTCGGACCAGGGTCTTCTACAATCCAAATTCTCAAAGAACAATAAGAGAAAGTCCAAGATGGTAAGCAAAATTGGTGATTTCCTAGCCATGTGATCAGGAAGTTCCATGGCCTATCAATCACTTGTCATTTTAACATTATTATACACATAAATTGCCATTGCTAATTTGAAGATATCTTTCCTTTAAGACAACGGATGTCAGATGAAAGAGAAAACCAGGATTCGTATCCCATTTGTGCCACCTGTTAGCTGACATAAACAAGTCAGTTTTTCTCCCTGAGTCTGTTCGGTGCAGCTGTAAAATAGAGACAATGGTAGTACATACATTTGGGTGGTTGTAAAGATTAAACAAGGTAATTTATATAATTGGCATACACTGACTCTGTATAATATTCTATAAATAGTAATGATTATTTTTGGAGAATTATTTTTGCCTTCAATTATTTATTTTTAAAATGTATTTGCTCCAGCCTTTGCTAGGTGCCAAGGGCCCCATTTTCAAAATGATAAAACAGTGCACTGCAGGATTGCATTTGTAAATGTTTGAGACTTCTTTTGAATTTCCCAGCATTTTGTCATATTTTTCTTTGAGTTCAACATCATATTTTTATGCTCAGTGTATAATGTTTATACTTAGAAAAGGATCATTTTGAAATAAAGCACACTTTCTGCTTTTTTAATGTAACCTTAACTCTTGTCTACCTCAGGCTTTGTAGAAATTGTTCACTCTAGTGCAGCCTCAGGGGTATTGTAGAAATGCTTCACACACTAACTCTGACCATGTAACCAATGGTTAATAAATCTATAATATACAGACCTGTCAATCTTTTAGTTTCAGATGCACAAAATCCATTACAGAAACCCTGTAATATATGGAAAGATTAAAATCTTAAATTAAACTTTTTTCCTGGTGCCTAGAAGGATTTTGAACTCTCCAAACAGGCAGATGATTTTGACTTGTGTATAATCTACAGTTGATTTTATTGGAAAGTACCTCATGCTGTGTTTTGATTTGGATAATAAAAACATTTTTCTGTTCCTGAATAGTCACAAATATATATTTTAAACAAAAAGAAAACAAACTTGTTATAACCAGAGGCTGTTTATTTGCTCACAATCAAGAGCTTTCAAGGTATTCATCATACTCCCCTGCCATTACAAAATGATTACATCATAAGCAGAGCTGAAAATTGGGCCAAAGAGTCCATACCTATAGTTCCCAAACCTGAACAAACATTAAAATCACCTGGAAAACTTTTGCAAAGACTGGTTCTCAATCCCAAGTTTACTGAATCAGAATCTCCTGGGATGGAGTCAAGAAATCTAGATTTTTTTTTTTTTTTAAAGCTTCCCAGATGGTTTTGACGTGCTCCAAATTTAGTAATCATGAATTACATACACCAAGCAAAAGCGGTCAATTACAATATTTCTTTGAAAACATGAATCAAACCACTTTCTCTTGAATGTCCAAACCCAAAATAGTGGTTAAATTAACTGGGTTTTTTTCACATGTATTTTGTTTTGTGGTCAGTGTGAATAGAGTGACTTTATGCAGTTAAGTTGCTGGGAGAAAAAAATGTCCATGTGGTTGCTTAGCAACAGAAAATTACCTAGGCAATTAAGTGGGCTTTCAGTTTATAAATTATTATTTCAATGATATCTATAAATTAATTCTTATTACATGTTTATAAATCCTATCAGAAAAGGAAGTGAGGGCCAGGGGATGTGTGAGAATATTCAGAGGAAGCATAATTGGAATACTATTGGCAAATACCACTTATATTCATTAATATCACTTGTTTATACTTGCCGTTTGTTCAATTTCTAGTATAAGCCAAACCCTTTAATAAGCACTTTCCCTGCCTTACCTGAGTTAATACTCATACAAACCCTGGGATACAAGTAATATCATTATTTCCATATTAAGATAAGAGATTTGAACCTCAAAGTAGTGATAGAATATACTCAAGTTTACACAGCAAAGCCAAGGGTCAAATTCAGGTCTCTTCTCTACTACTGCCTTATAAGAGCAATCTCTACATGTCTTTGACTTAACTATTAAATCCACATCAAGCTTTTTATTTATTACCCACTTTTTTTGGATTTGTGATACAACAACTATGCTTTTTGAAATAGTAGCCCAGAAAGCCAAGAAACAGAGCTAGGTATTGGCAAATACCAAATGATTGTGGAAGAATGTTTTTTTGTTGGGCATGCCAAGACCAGAAAAATTAATTATGGAAAATGGTGAGCCCCTGAAGGGAAAATATCTACCTGACAACAGTTAACTCCTGTGGCATGAAGGAAGGCTTTGCCTATCCATCCAAAAGTCCAGAAAGAAAAGACATGACTTAGCAAAATCAGATTCCAAGTGCTGAAAGATTTTAATTAGGTGGGAGAGGGAGTCATTTCTCAAACAAATATCCACAAAAAGAATATTCAAGGACTGTTTTAAAGCCTCGGTAGACATTCTCTTACTTTCCAGATAAATCCTGGTTCACTTTAGCTCATTATTACTTGATAAATGTCACTTGTAAGATTATCAAGACACTTCAAGCTCTAGAAAATCAAGATTTCTACTCTTTTGTGTATCATTTGTACCTTCAAATCAGATGATGCACAAACAACATATCCTTTTAAAATGTTTGCTGGATTAATGAGAGAACAGTGAGTAAGTTTCTAAAATTTATCATTCAAGCAAATATATAAATAAATTTTGGATTTTCTGCTGCTTAAAATTATTCAAACACTTGATTTCTTACAGAAGCCTATCCCTCTCTCCACACTAACTCAACCTTAAACACACATACACACACACATGTATACCCACACACACACACAAATACATATTTCTTCTTTAGAGACAAACAGGACACATACACATATCTTCCAAATATTATATGTCATCTTATGGATGCATAATTTTTTCACTTATTTCTGTAAAGGGAATACTGGTTTCTAGGTGGAATGGGCTCCACCATTTAGTTTCCCTGCAACCTTGGGCAAGTTCCACAGTGTCTCTGAACTTGAGATTTCTCATCTGTGAAATGGGGTATCAAATGCCTACCCTGCATTGCTTTTATGTGAAGTCGGCGAGGTAGCATGGTAAACATTTAGTGGACACTGGACTGCCTGGATGCTGGCTATTATTATTCAAACTATAGACAGCAGTCCCACTAGTTGATCCCACTAGTTGATTCCTAAACGTTCCTTCGCGCCTTGTAACAGCTCTCAACCTCAGGTCAGGACTTACACATTTGTGTTAAATAGAGTGAGGGAATGGAAAAATTAAAAAAAATTAAGAAGGAAATAGTTCCTGGAACATAAATGTTTTACTCAGGATAAGAATAGAGATATTCCTGCTGTTTCAGAATCCACTCAAAATTATTTAAACTCTGAAGGTAATAATGAGTCTTTCTAAATTATCAAGGTGATGACTGTATTTTGAATTGTTCTAGGCCTTCAGCATGTTCTAATTAACAATGCCATTGCATTCAACACACTTTCCTAACTAAATATGGTGAGTTATTTAGGTTTAATGCATAATATATCAAAGTACTGGTGTGTGTCCATTCATAGTTATCTATTAGTCCATTAAAGAAAACAATTAGCAACAGTTCTTCTGAGAAATCATTTCAATTAATATTGCTTAGGAATAAAAAAATACATTGGTTAGGAATAAAAATGCTTTTTATTAACCAATTTTTGATGAAGGGGTAGTTAGCCACAACATGGCCTATCTATAGACATTAGGCATCTTGGTGTTCAGTAAGCTCATCAACTGCAGTGTATTAGATCAGATAATATCCATTTAAAGTCAAAATTGCCATTAAGGTCTCTAAAAAATTTACTTTGCATTAACTGGGATGATTCAACTTTGACAATACTTTAAATTTTTTTGTAAGTGCAAAAACCAAGTGACAGTAGTGCTGAATTTCAGAAGAAAGTGTAAAATTCATTTCAATGATTTATGTTTTATTTAACATAGTAATAAATCTTTTTTCAGCTGTATTGAGGTATAATTGACAAATGAAATTGTAATATATTTAAAGATTACAAAGTGATGATTTGACATATGTAACTGTGAAAGAATTTCCACCCTCAAGTTAATTAATGCTAACATCATGTCACATATTTATTTTTTGTCTTTATGGTGAGAACACAAGTTCTACTCTCTTAGCAAATTTCAATTATACAATACAGTATTATCAACTATAGTCATCTTGTTATACTTTAGATCCTCAGACCTTATTCATCTCATAACTGAAAGTTTGTACCTTTTTACCAACTTCTTCCTATTTCCCCATCCTCCAGCCCCTGGCAGCCACCATTCCACTCTGTTTCTATGAGTTCAATTTTATTTTTTTTTTAAATTCCACACATAAATAATACCATAAAGTTATTGTCTGTGTCTGGCTATCTCACTTAGCATAATGCCCTCCAGGTTCATCCATGTTGTTGCAAATGGCAGTATTTTCTTCTTTTTTTAAGGCTGAATAATATTCCATTGCACGTATACTACATTTTCTTTATCCATCCATCCATCGATAGGCACTTTGGTTGTATGGAGGTATGGACCTTGGCTGTTGTGAATACTATTGCAATGAACATGAGAGCATAGATAGCTCTGTGAGGTAATGATCTCATTCCCTTTGGAAACATACTCAGACATAGGTTTTCTGGGTCATAGAGTAGTTCTATTTTTAATTTCTTGAGGAACCTCCATACTATTTTCCACAGTAAACTGGCACTGGCAATATGAGTTTCTGTTCCCACCAACAGTGTACAAACAGTCCTTTTTCTCTGCATTCTCACCAATATTTGTGATCTCTTGTCTTTTTAATAATAGTCATCCTATGATGTATGAGGTGATATTTCATTGTGGTTTTTGATTTGCATTTCCCTGGTGATTAAGGATGTTGAGCACATTTTCATCTACCTGTTAGCCATTTGTCTTTTTTGGGAAAAAAAAAAAGTATTTATAGCCTTTCTCCATTTTTTAATTGGGTCATTTGTTTTATTGCTATAGAGTGGCGTGATTTCCTTGTATATTTTGGATATTAGCCCCTTATTAGATAAATGGTTTGCAAATATCTCCTCCCATTCCATACGTTGCCTTTTCATTTTCATGGTTTCCTTTGCTGCACAGAAGCCTTTCAGTCTGATGTGTCCCACTTGTCGATTTATTTTGTTGCCTTTGCTTTTGTTATTTAATGAATTTATTTTGTTGAGTTCTAATATGTACTAGGCATTTTTCTAAGAGATTAATATGTATCTCATTTAATGCTTTTAACAACCTCGTATGGTACGTTCTATTGCTTTGCCCATTTTACTAATGAGAACCAAGTCAATTTAGATATTATTTTGTTATTTTGTCTAGGTTATTTATCACAAAGGTGTTAGAGCCAACCCACAATGCATCTGACTCCAAATTCTATGGTCAAAATCACTGTGCTATTTTCTCACTGTTTTTCTATGTAAAGAGTGCAGAAAGCAAATGACTTTTTTTCTAAGTTCTACTATGATCTAGTTCAGAAACTAAAAAATAATTTTGCTATAAATATAGCAAATATGAATGAGGACAATATAATTTGACAGCAGCCCATCCAATAACCCAGTAGGAGTGTTTTGTTTGTAGCTTAAAATTTCATGAGCTATAATTCATTATCCTTTGGGTATATTGAATCATCTATTCATTTTAATGAACATGAAAATATTTGCTGAGCCCCACGCAGGGGCAAAGTATAATGCTAGATACCCTGAGAGTTATAAAGAAGAGTAAGACATTGTCCTCCCTGTCAGGAGCCCTACTATCTATTAGGGTAGAAAGGGCATAAAATGACAACTATTATACAAACTTATGTAAAATTTCCATACAGTTGGTATGGATGAGTGTTTAAGAGAGTCTTGTTTCACTTCCAAACCCTCGAAAGGGCATAACCAAGATATGCCTACCTATGCAACAAAGAATTTAGGCTGATTTGTTCAAAGCATTACATTAAGTGCAACCAGTGTTTTGAAGCAAATGCAGCTATCAAACCGAATTAATAGTTTTCCTCTTAGAATTGTTCCTGCTTCAGCTCCTAAAAAAAGATTTTAAAAAAGGATTATTTGATTGACTTGTCCCATTGTAAAGTATGCACCTGCTGTGAAATGAAGCCACAGAGAAAAAAAAAGTTGAATAATTTAACTTTTTTATTTGTAAAGATAATCAGGGTTTTTCTGATTACATCTTAACTTCATAAATGTTAAATAACCTATCAGCATCTAGTTGTTGTAAATTATGAAAAGGAGCATTGCAAGGAATATTAACCAACGAAATCCTTGTTCTTTAGTGAACAAGAAAATGTGTTATGGCAGCTTGTCATTGTGGGACTGGTAACTTTGACACCAAATAACAAAACTGCCATTTGCACTTAGGGTAAATTGGTTCACTTGAGCTTCCACTGCTCCTCTTCCTCTGACATAAATTTATGAACTCGGGAACTAACCAAGTCGTGTGGCTTCCCAGCTGACTTTAACAAATATGCCCATTTCCTTTCATTTAGTCATCAGAATACCAGGGGGCTAGGTTGTTTCAGACTCATTGCAGATGGTGTAGGGTTTGCAGGAACACAAGAGCCTTTCATGTCACAGTCCTGTAAATTATGACAGTGGAGGGGCCTTCTTTCCTAAATACATGTCACTGTTTGACATGCTCACAGCTTCAAGGAGCATTTTCTCTTTCAACACCTCATAGGTATATATAAAGGACATTTATTTCAATTAGCCAAGACGTGACAAATAGATTTTCCAGGTTCGTGCCTTGACTAGCCATGTTGAAACCTAGATCAAGATTATGTCTATATTTGAAATGTAGCAGAAGCACAGTTTTGTTCCCTGACCCCCTAGGAGTCCTGTCCTTCTAAGCAGAGAAGTTACTAGAAACAGACCAGTAGGTACAAAGGAAGACATTCAGTAAAGTGCAACCTCAGATGAAGTGAAGGGAAGACCATTTCTAAATTACTGCTAGGAATGAAAAATATGTTCATAGGAATACAACTTGATCATATCCAAGTATTCATAAAAAAAAAAACCAAACTAGATTAGAATATTGTTATAAAGAGATTTACTTAAATGAAAGTGACATTTATTTGTAATTGGAGTAGAAACTTTAGTTAAAAAGGTGGGTTCAGAGTATTTGAGGGCACATAAAATAGTATCATAGATGTGGGGTTTTTTTTCCATTTTGTTCCATTTCATTTTGATTTGCTGAGATGTCTATCATTAATTCAGCACTTTCTATGTCGCAGGAATGTACTAAAATATTTTACATGCATTTTCTAATTTAATCCTTATAGCTCTTTATGAGGTGGCTATTAGTATCATCATTTTACAGATGAAGAGACCAGCATTCATAGAGGTTAAGTAATCTACAACAAATAAGGGCAGAGACGTGATTTGATCTGCCTGACTCCATTCTGTGGTTTAGTTCAACAAGAATGATAGAATATTTTTAAAATGTGTGTTTGCCAAACTTTTCTGTAAGATCTATCCCAGGAACAGAGAAGACAGAATGAACATGCAATCAATCCCAGGAGGTCTAGAAACTGCCCAAAGCAATCACCATAAGCTTGCAATTTCTTTAAAGTCTTGCTTTTTAGCTTAAAAACTCCTACAAATTTGGGGTGCCTGGGTGGCTCAGTCGTTAAGCGTCTGCCTTTGGCCCAGGTCATGATCCCGGGGTCCTGGGAGCAAGTCCTGCGTGGGGCTCCCTGCTCAGCGGGGAGCTTGCTTCTCCCTCTCCCACTCCCCCTGCTTGTGTTCCCTCTCTCGCTGTGTGTCTCTCTCTCTCTGTCAAATAAATAAAATCTTTAAAAAAAAAAAAAAACCTCATACAAAGTTGCCATTGTATTTCAATGTGTTTGTCTTCATCCAAAAAATAATGTATTTCATAATTTATCACTAGGGGAATTTTTTTTACTAATATCCTTGGATAAAGAATGATATGCTGTTATATTTTAAGATATTAGGTCACTCTGGAGAAAGCTGACCCCAATAACAAGTTCAATGTCCAGGCAACTCTTCCTGTCTTCATTTTGTTACAAATGTGCAGGTACAAACAGCAACCTTCCCCGCCCCCCTGGTTTACAGACTATGTCAGGGTAACAATAAGGAGAAATGCCCAAAATGGGAGGTGAATACTGTGACATTCCAAGACACTGTGGATGGAAATTTCCATAAGCATATCTTCCTGATGAGAAGTCAAACTACAAACTGATAAAGTCCCTGATCCACTCTTCATTCTCTTTTACTACCTCAAACAACAGTCTCCAAAGAACATTTTTAGTGGGGAAATAAAAGCCTGATTATACTCCTCTTTATTTTACCTCTAATATAGTACATAAGTTTTCCTCATACATTAATGTACTAAGAGTTTCAAATGGTCCCTTATAATCAACGCTCTTCATCCAACTCTCAAATTTCATTTTAATTACAGCAGTCTTATTGGGAGCAGTAAAAACATTCCCAGTTTTGTCTTAGAGCTGAGAATTAGGCCTCAAAGAATATCTCCTAAATAAGCCCAGTATATTCACTATACCATTAAAGAGAAAAATAAATTTATTTACATTTTCTAGACATTAATCTTTGTCACAATATCTTTTTTCTTCATGCAAAAAAAAATAGCATAGAAATGTCTATTACCTGAGATTCAGCAGAAATGTGGGCCCAGCCAAATTTTCATCCTGTGTCTACAGAAGATTACCCATGATGAATTCATTTTAAAGCAATACTGAGCAACTCAAATTAAGTGGTGTTTGATTGCATCATGAATAGGACTTGTACTTGTTCAACACACTGATTATGGCAGCATAACCTTCTGCTGTCATTTAGTTAGTTCTGAGGTGACTATAGAGTTAAAACAACTGACTAGTCAAACTTCGGATCACTCGGTACCCATCTAGTTTTCTAGTCTGGGGCTTTTTAGGAAGAAAAATTCATACCAAATTTTTGTGAAAAAGGGCAAGTGGGATTCTGCTAGTTTCCCTTGCTCAGGCAAGGAAACGTTGCATTTCCCAAATTTTACAGGTCAAACGCATTCTAGGAAAAGGTACAATATTTATCTTTGTCTTTGAAAATACTTCGACAGAAATCCACAAGCGTGTGGGGTATGTGTATTTCAGTTTCGGAAATCTGCCCTTCAGAACTTCAAATATTCACCTATAATTTAGTTCCGTCAGTGGGAATTCTAATTTTTCCATCACCTTTTTTCCCCTCTAATCGGTGTCCAATACCTGTTCTGCCCGGCTACACATGTTGTCTCAAAATTATCCTCTCGTTTTTCCTCATTTGTCCTAATCCAAGTCTCCATTACCAAGAGATAGCATAAATACAGGGAGATAAGCTTTGGTATCAGATGGGCCTGCATTCAAGTCTGACTACCCCAAGTAATCAATGTGCAATCTGGAACAAATTGCTTAGTTTTCTCATCTTACAAAAATGTAGTAACATTTGCTTTACAATATTGTCCTGAGATGTCATTCATTCACCCAAACCAACATTTATTGAGCTGCAAATTTGTGCTAAACTCTAGGCACTGGAACTACACTGGGAGGAGAACAGAGCCCCCCTGATTTAATGGAGGACACTGTCTTGCATGCAACTAGAATGCAATGAGATGGCTATTCTCATTTGGGTTATTGCTGCAACTGTGCATAGTAAAGAAAGCAGGGTCTACTCTAAGATTCTTACCCTAAGGGTTTACTCTAAGGCCTCTGGCATAGGAAAATGGAAAGGAAACCCAAGAAGAACAGGTTTGGGAGGGGAAAATGTAGTGATTATGCTTTGGACCTGTTGAGATTGAGGTTTCTGTGAAGTAGGCTGATGAAAATAGAATCTGGAATGCAAGAGAGATAAAAAGCCAGAGATAGGAATTTAGGAATCAATGATAGAATGGTAGTAATTTAAGCCATTAGGACAAATACAACAGATAATTTAGCTAGGATGATCTAATTTAAAATAAAAATTCTTAGTCTGGGTTCAGCATAATTGCATCTTTCCAAAGGAAACAATTGATCAGTCCCTCTGACTATGATCCATATATCCTTCGGAGAGTCCTTATTTTCATCTATCCTACACAAAATCCCAAGCATCTCTGCTTTGTACTGGCTCTTCCGCCCCTTATACAATTGGGGCTATGTCTACAAAAAGCAAACCTTCATCTCATTTTTTTTAGACCTCATTTCTAAAGGGTTATTGAGTCCTGTGCTGTAGACTTCATTGCTTCTATAGCAAAGATAACCTTATTTAAGTACTACAAAGGTAAGTAATTAAACCCACAAATGTTATAAGCTATCAGATCAATGAGAAAATCTCATGAGAAATTCCATTATATTCTTCATTCAAGGCTCATATACTCTCCTTGAAAAAAAAATGTACATGTTGTTCATGACCAAATAAAACTTACAAGCATTTAATTATATGAATAGATTGTGAAGAGGCTAAACTGACAAGACCTTCTTTCTTCCAGAAGCATTGTGAGAAATGACAGTTTTGAACCCAAATTTCATATGTATTTAGGTCCATAAGTCTCCCTGACAGAGTGGACTATCCTAACTCATTAATTAATGCACTGGGAATACTCTAGGTAGACTATGATTTGGATACTTTATGGGCTCTTATGTCAAGGATCTGTGTCAGACTGGATGCATACACAATGTCTACAGAAAAATTATTGTCACAAGCAAAACTGGTGGGGGTTTTTTATATACTTTAAGAGTAAGTAAGCCTAGCAAAAATATATGACACCATTTCTAATTGCCTTATATTTTTTAAGGAGTGAAACGTGCCTTCGTTTTTATTTGCCCATAGATTATGTCTCTGAATAGAACTATTATATGTACTTCATTTGTTTTTGAAAATGGTTGATACATATTTTTTTACTTTTGGATTATACATTCATACAGTTATTAATTGCTATATTCAGCAATAATATACCTTTAAGTTATAAAATGTTAAAGATTCATTGTTTTTAAAAGACAAACACTTATAGGCCATTCTGTATAGCATACATATGTTTTCTCTCTCTCTCTCTCTCTCTTTAAAGGGATCCTCATCCCCAAAATGCCTGTGGAGTACAATGTCTTACTCAATGCTGGAAGTGTAGCACCTCTGACCTCCTCTGTTGGTCATCATCAGTGCCTCCTTCTGGAAAATTTGGCTCCATTCACACAATATGAGATAAGGATACAAGCATGTCAAAATGGTGAAAGTCTTTCAGACACTTGTCCTGGGCTTTTATAAAAAAAAAAAAAAAAAAGTATTTTATGAAAAAATTCATTAAAAAGGAATAGATTCTCAATTCAAATACAGAGACTAACATTTCATTTCTTATTTGTACTGGACTGTTTACCCAGAAAAATCAGAGCCTGGCATTGAGTGAAGCATTATGCATTTCTGCACATTAAATCATGAATATTTAAATATATTAAAATGGTGGTTTTGCAAAGTCTTGTTTTATAAGGCCCTTTAAAAGAAAAACACCTAGATCACATAAAGGAATCATTGGTAATATAAAGCAAAATAGGTGTTATGAAAATTTCAGAAAGAAAAGGTACTCACTTTGGTTTATTTAAGTTTTATTTGGGGGTGAGGGGAGGCATTGTTTAGAAGTTGAATTGCACTTGAATGAATCTTACGTATTTTTACTGTGCTTCCCTGAACTCTATCTCATATATGCAGACTGTCGCCCTGAGTTTCATGGCATAGGCTAGTGATCTATGAAATCATCATCCATCTCTGTGGTCTTAAGGAAGAGCCTCCCTCAGTCCCTTCATCCCAAATGTTACGTCATATATTAATAAGAGAAGTAAAGATGTAACTCACATTGGTGTATAAAACATGTTGTTCCACTTTAAATTAAAGAAATGTCCCAATCTTCTACTTGAGTGGTGGGAACCCCTATCTTATTTGTGCTTAGGAACTTCTGTTTCCAAATGAGTATCAGTTCCCATGGAGTTGATTAGGATGAGGGGTCTGTGATTTTGCTTTGCCTCATCTCCAAAATTGTGAGTCAGTTTGCCCACTTTTCTCTACAAACGAAACCAAGGTATTTTGTTTTGAAGGATACCGTTTTTTTCTGATCTGGTCCTCAGCTAATCACCCTAGAAATGGTTTTAAACTAGTGTTTTCTTTAGTTAAATGCAAAATCAACTTCTACATCCCTATGTCTCTAAAACTATGCTATGGAGATACAATATTCTTCAAATTAATTGATTCCTGCATATTGGGAGATGATCATTATTTTAAAATATTGGCAAAAATAAGATATTATTAAGACTATACAAGATATGCAGATCATACACACTTACGATATTCAAGTACATTATCACTTTCTGGCAGAATAACTGTAATAAACTAGAGAAACCATAGTTCAGACAAGCATAAGCATTCTTACCTATGCCTCTATAAATTTGTGGTTAGTTAATGGATTTTCCAAAACTGATGATTCCCTATTTAAATATACATAATATAAATATAATATAAAATATGTATACATATAAATATATTCAAATTATATAGAGATTTATAGTACTAGTCTAAAATATGTGTACAAGGGTCATATACAAAAGTTCAGCTAAAATGATTTCCATGATCTCCTTATCCTTCTATATGCATATGTAGCTGTTTTCCCTGCTTGACAAATTACTAAAGGACTCAATTTTTTTCAAGGAAGTTGTGGAGTTAGCAGTAGGACGTTTGTCAAAACATCTGAAGCAGCCCCAGTGGATCTACATCCCCCGGTTCTTAAGGCACTGGGGTCAGCTTGCATAGAGGTTAAATGGATGCCACCTGAAAAGCCAAATGGAGTCATCATCAACTACTTTCTTCACAGGTAACATTGACTATTACTGTTATTTTAAATTATTTAAAAATGTGTACAATTCCAGGACTGTAAAATCAAATACATTTTCTTTTTCCGTAAGGGAATAGATGGGAACTGGTGCTTTTCAGAGCACTTCCTAGGGTCTGAGATTGGTAATGGAAGCTTTTACACATGATCCGGGGGAAAAAAACACAGCTACCAGGGAACAGTTTTGTCTGAGCCCTACTTGGAAGATAAGACCTCATAGTGCACATCAGCCTTACCTCTGATTAAGTCATAGAGCAGTCCTCTGGAGGCTCACTGACCAAGAGAATATAGTCATTCCAGAGGAGGAACCAGGCGTGCAATGAGAATTCTAATATTTCCCATCCCTATTATGTGGAGCTTGGAAAAGCTTTTTATCCTCAAAAAACAGGGTGCTTTCCATCTGCAGAAAGATGGCTCAACTCTGCAATTCCCCTTCTGTTGGAAGGAACTCCCACTCAGCTGGCTAGATGGTTCTGGGAGTGCAGTAGATGGTAATGCAGCTTCTTTTCACCAGGATGTGCAGAATTTGTTAAGTATATCCCCCTAAAATGAAGAAAAGAAGGAAAGAGAAAATGCAGGGAAAGAGAAGAGAGGAGGAAGAGACGGGGACCATAGGCACTTTGGGTTGAAGAGTATTGCACTCCCGGATCCAGTCTTCACCTGATCCACACAGACATAGTTTTAATTTAATGTTTTCTTTACATAAATAATGAATAATGAGGAGGAGAAGCAGAGGGAGAGAGGGAGAAGAGAGAATGGGAAGGAGAGAAAGAGAGAGAGGGAGAAACAGAATTAGAGAGGAACCCGGAGGGAGAAGGAGGAACAGGAGAGAAAAGGCAAAAGTAAAACAGAAAGAGAGTCAAGGAGGCAAAGAACCTGTCCCCTGAGAGTCTGCTCTCTGTTCTAGTGCCTTCGGACTGCTCTAACAAAAATGGCATAAACTGGGTGGCTTATAAACAACACACATTATTTCTCTGGAAGTTGGGAAAATACAAAATGAAGGTGCTGACAGATTCCATGTTTGGTGAGGGTCCACTTCCTGGCTCACAGACAGCTATCACTTCGTTGCACCCTCACTGTGGCGGAAGCAACCAGAGAGCCCCGTGGGTCTCCGTTAGAAGGGCACTCATCCCATCATGGAGGTTCCACACTCATATCCCAGTCACCTCCCAAATGTCTCACCTCCTAATACCATCACCTTGAGGTTTGGAATTTGGCATATGAATTGGGGGTGGAGGAGACACGGACTTCCTGACCATAACTGTCTAAGTGAGAAAAGACGCTATGGAAGATAGCTACCAGCAGACATAAGGGATTTGCCGGTTGAAAACCCCATTCCAAAAGCCACGTATTTCCATTAGGCAAACGGAGAACAATACATTCTTGCTCAGACTCTCACCCCTACTCCCACATGGTCTGTTAGTCTCTCCAGCGGCCTCACACCTTCCCCTGTTTGGTCCTATGCTCTGAATATGTCAGGAAACAGGTCAGGCTCCTCTTGCAACTTCAGGTATTGAAACCCTTTGATTCAGTGATGAGCAAGGGTTTGTAGGAAAATTATGAAAGGAGAAAGTATTATTGCATTTCTGGTTATGTAAATTACATGGCCAAGAAAGAGCAAGCCAAATTTCTTCTCAGCAAACATTAATTTGAAGAACAATATTTCTGATTCAAATACACACGAACATGTGAAAATGGCTAATGCGAATTTACATTTTACGCTAAGCACATTAGTGCAGGCTCTAAAATGCCCATCCTCTTGGAATAGTTTTCTTTCATCTACTTAATGATAATTGTATGAGAAAAGCACATCAAATTCCTATTCTGAATAAAGGGAAATAAAGTATCTGTTATAGAGCAGGACGTGGCTTCAGTCTGTTGGTTTTGTAAATAAAGCTCATGATTACAGTGACTATTCCATGGCAGCTATAGAGAGGGAAAACAGGAAATATAATGCAGAAAGCCCGCTTCAATGAAAAATACTGTAAATTGAATTTGACAGCATTTGATGGCATTTGATTATTCTAGTCACAGCCAAACAATGATATAAAGAGTAATATGAAACAGAATGTGTTACTGCCTAGCAGACTCAAAAGCAATAAACCTTCCTCCAATGTGACACAATCACTTCACAATCATAATTGTAGCCTGTTTGATACCTCTGAGTACAGCAGAAGGGCACTGACTGACATAGATACATTTTGTTTTTTATTTAAAGTGAAATGAAAATGGCGCACTGGGGCTCCAGATACAATCGTTATATTCACCTACATAGGCATGAATCACTTGGCGGTTATTTCAGCTGAAGTTTAAATGTGCTTAGACAACAACAATATCAAATTTTTCTTAGATAGCTGCAAAAAAAAAATCAGAAATTTGTAAGGACAGAAATAGAATGTAGGCACATAGTTCTTTTTCATTCCGGGACTACAGAGAGCCCCTTATATAGTTATGGCCACGAGCCTGCAGTATTTCTGGGGAGGTTATGGCATGTAATTCCTGCTTCATCATTTGCCTCCTCTTTCTTGTATCACCACCAAAGGAAATACACTTAGCTCAAACCAAAGACGGGGTTTGGCCTAGGCAGATATTTTCATTAAATTGCAGGAAGCCAACTTGCCAATCCCATTTTGAAAATACCTGTCACTCTGCTCTCTCTAACCCCCTAAATCACTTCCCCTCAGTAATTTCCTTCCATTGTTTAAAGACTACCTCTAGATATCATCCTACAGAAAGGCATCTGCACTGATAAAGGGGTGTTGATGACTTTACAAACAAAATAATCTAGGAAGAATATGATTATTAATGCAATTGCTTCTGTTCCATTTACCTGTTACTTCGTTATTTGATTTAGGCTACTTTGTTCCCTAAGGTGGGGAGTTACAAAAGATATTTCTGACAATAGGGACAACACTGAGGTTAGTGTTGTGCAACCTGTTTACTGATAGAGTATATACATAAAGCCATCTTCAGCATTTGTTTTCTCCTCATAGTACATTTGGATATTGTAATAACGATTTTTCAGTATTCCCCTCTATCTTATATCTATAATGTTGTAAGTGGCAAAATCCCTCCACAAAATCTGACTTCCATGTACAAAATCCACCAAATATTTTTTTCTTAGGACTTTACAAAACACTTGATGAAATGATCTCCCACCATTTTAATAGACACAAAATTGCATGAAGTTTATTCTCATAAACTGTCTCTTTTAATAAATACAAAGATTGATCGATGTGCAATAAGAAAAAATATATACAAATACCTTCTAACACTGTAAAAGTAGAAATGAATAATGAACTCTTTTTGGGTATTTAAATAGTAAGATTTTGAAGGATAAAATCGGAGATAGTTTGGGTGGATGGTTAATATGGAAGAATATTCCAAGCAGGGCACTGCAAGTAATAATTTTCTAAAATGGAAAATTAAGCTGATTGAGTAAACTAAGAAGACATTGACTCAAAAGTGAAGAAATTTTTATACAATCAGTTCATGTTGTGTGGAAATATAGATATGGAGACGGAGATAGGTAGATGATCGACAGATGATAGATATATCAATAGATAGATAGAAATGTTCATATCTACTGTGAGGTCTGAGTCCTATTACCAAGGACCTTTACTATAGGAGGAGATATATGTAAAACTAAGCAAACAAACAAACAAAAAGAGAAATATAATGTGAAAAATATAAATATTTACCAGAAAGTTTACAGGAGAGAAGGATTCTTTTTGTCTGGAATATTTATGGAAGATTTCATTCATTATTCATGGATGAAATTAATGTCATTGGGACTTGGCCTTACAATATAAAAATGTAGTGACCATTATTAGAAATACTTTTGTTGGAAAAAAGTTTTAACAGGACAGAATATTACAAAGGCTACTTATCCTTTCTTTATGACTTACCCAAGTCGCATAAAATTTCCATCAATGAAAGTAACTACTATTAATTTTAATATATATAATATTTCTGTAAAAGAATCATATTGTTTATGCTGTTCTCCAATTTTCTTTGGGCATTTGGGTGCATGCGCACGCACACACACACACATACACACACACACACACACACACACACACACCTCACTTCTTTTAATGACTCAACTGTATTTTATTATATGGATGTGTGTCAATATTATTAACCAGTCCCCTACTGATGGCAAAAGAAGTGATTTCCAAGTTTTCATTACAACAGCAACTCAAAAAAAAAAAAAAAACACCTTTACAATGAGCAGGTGAAGGATTATTCTTAGTACTAGAAGTGCAGGGTCAAATTTTATACATTTTAAATTCCTATGGTTTGTAAGAATTTTAATTCTGGAAACTCCTGTCAATAGGGGGTCTTATCAATTTTTCAAATCTTTGCCAGTTCAATATTTTAAATGGCATATTATTGTTTTAATTAAAATTTTGGTTATTATAAGTGAAGTTCATTTATTTTAAATACTTGCTACGTGTGTGTGTATATAAATATTATATATCCTTAGATTATTTTCTTTTGGACTATGTCTCATTCATTTGTCTATGCTCTTTATATAGTAAGGAAATTCTCCCTTTAATGATCATATAAAAAATAACACATCAATTATTTCTTCCAGCAATTTTATGGGTTCTACTCCTTATATCTAAATATACTTGATTTTGTTTTAAAGAATGAGACAAGAAATCTATGCATTTATTTTTTTAAAAAACTATCTAGTTTGTCAACATTATTTTATAATTCACTGATTTGAGATGCCACCTGTACAAAATCCCCATATATCATCTGATCCATTTCAGGATTTTGTATTCTGTTTCATTTATAGTGGACAGGATTTTAATAAGCAGAGCCTGATGGCAAAGTTATCTCAGGTGAATAAAATTAATAGAATGAACCAAATTCCCAATGCTGAAGGCATAGTGTTCAAGTAATTGTCAGGCTTGGCTGGAGCCTTTGTTATTTATAAGGAGAATTTCGACAATCAGCTTGATGGTAGATTTTAGAAGACTTGAAATACCAGGCTAAGGAGTTTAGATTTTTTATTTAGAGGCAATGTAAGCCATTGCAAGTTTGGGGTAAAACAGAAAAGCAATGTGATAAAGTGGACAGAGCTTGGCATTTGTAGACAGCAGATATGGCTTCCAGGTGCTGGGTCCCACACTTGCTAGTTATGTGACCTTGGGGAAGTCATTATATTCCCCAGGCTTCATTTTTATATAAAGTTAGGCTAATAAACATATAGAATAACCTCCTAGAATTGTGTTAAGAATTAAATGAAATAATGTATGTGAAAGTCCTGTGTTAAACATCAAGCATGATAAAAGTAGGAAGTCATCCTGGATGTACAATAAAGATGTACCATGCTTTAGGAAGACAAATCTGGCAGTTACAAATATTTAAGAACAAGGAAAAAGATTCCTGATAATAAAAGAAGCAGACTGCACAACAGTGTGCCTAGGATGATTCTGTTTTTCTTTAAATATATAGAGTATTTCTTTACATTTATATATGCATAAAAATGTCTGGAAACAACAGAAAAACCTTAACAATGCTTATCTCCCAGAGATAAGTTAAGTACAATCCTTGTATTTATTTATTTTTAAGACTTTTATTTATTTATTTGAGAGAGAGAGAGAGAAAGCATGAGAAGGGGGAGGGGCAGAAGGAGAAGCAGGTTACCAGCTGAGCAGGGAACCCAATGCAGGGCTCAATCCCAGGACTCTGGGATCATGACCTGAGCCAAAGGCAGACGTTTAGCCGATTGAGTCACCCAGGTGCCCCAAGCACAATCCTTTTAAAGTTGAGATCCTCCTCAACTTACTAGGGGGTTACATCCCAACAAACCCATTGTAAGTTGAAAATACTCTAAGTCAAAAATGTATTTAATACACCTAACATATCAGGGGCGCCTGGGTGGCTCGGTTGAGCATTGGACTTTTGATTTTGGCTCAGGTCATGATCCCAGGGTCATGGGATCAAGCCCCATGTCAGGTTCCATGCTCAACACAGAGTCCACTTGGCCCTCACCCTCTGCTCCTCCCCTACTTGCACTCTCACTCTGTCTCTCAAATAAATAAATAAAATCTTTAAAAAAAATACCCTTAACATATGAAACATCATGGCTTAGCCTGGCCTATTTTAGATGTGTTCAGAACACTTACATTATCCTACAGTTGGGGAAAATCATCTAACACAAATAATATTTTGTGTTATTTTTGTATTTTATAATATATTTTATAAATTTTATATTTTAATCTTATTTTAGAATAAAGTGTTGAATCTCTCATGTAATTTGTAAATGAAATCTCATGTAATCTCATGTAATACTCACATAATTGTAAAGTATAAACAGAATGGTTGTGTGGTTACAGAAGGGTTGGTTGTCAGTTGTTTACCCTGTGATTGTGCAGCTGACTAGAAGTTGCCACTCACTGCCACCGCCCTGAATTCTGAAAGAGTATCATACGGCATACTGCTGTCCTGGGAAAAGATCAAAATTCAGAATTTGAAGTACAGTGTCCCCTGAATGGCTATCACTTTCACATCATCATAAAGTCAAGGAATTATAAGTCGGGCCATCATAAGTTGGAGCTGCCTATACCTGTGTTTTTGCTCATCCATATTTTCTAATTCTTTTCACAACAAATGTATCATGGTATGATAAAGACAAAATAGTAAATTCAGTTAGTCCAGATGCAAATCAATCCTCACCCTGTTTATGATTTTCCTATTTCTCTCTTTCTGTAAACATCATCATCACTCTCTGTAGCAAGTTCTGCTTGGGAAAGAGAAACCACAACAGTCATCTTAACTGCGTTTAACATACATAATTGTTAACTAGTTGTAAATTTGATAACTAGATAACTGGAAGGATAAAAAGTGAACTCTAAGATATTCATGCAGGTGACAACTGCCAGAAACAGCTACTAGCCTTGGGACTGAGGCAGCTAGAATTCTTAAAACTCAGTAACTAGAGGGGAGCACCCCCCCCCCCGCCCTCACGCTGGGACCCAGACACCTGAGAAGGAGTCAGCTTCCAGTTGATGCAGGTGTCTGGGAAGGCTCGAGATAAAGATGGCTTTTCCAAGTGTTGTTAAAATTTTATACTCAAACTTCTCATGAGGAGGAAGGATTTGTTATTCTCAGGGTAAAAAATCCTACCTGGAGAGATGCTCACATAATCAGCAAGCAAACAGGACGCAAAGAGTAAGGAGCGGGTTCCTTTTTCCTTTCAGCCTTCTGCTCTCCCTCTGGCGCCCCCTATTGGCAGAGCTCAACAAAGACTCAGCCGGTAAATCAGAAATGCCATTGCAGAGTCCCAGCTCCACCATCATAAAGCCAAAATATTGAAGGAAAGGGTTATTGCTCAGAGACAACAACTTAATAATGGGTGCATTTTTCTAGTTAACCATGTGTCAGAGAATTTTGGTCTCTTCTTGTCAACCAGTCTGTCATCAGTCATTGCTTACAAAATGCTGTTTATTATAGTGTGCCATGCTTCCTCTAAGGGCTGAGAATATATAGATAAGTAAGAGAGAGTCTTCTCCTTCAAGGAGCTTGTAGTATGGTGTAGGATATAGAAAAGAAAGAAAATATATTACAATATAGTATGACAAGTGAATCAATAGAAAAAAAGCCTTAGCACGTAGGAGAACATAATTCTATTTGAGAGAGAAACAAGGAGAAGACTTCCTGGAGAAAGTGACTGTGGTGGAGCTTTAAAAGATGAATTGGAGTTAGCCTATAGAAGGGGGAGGACAAAGAATGTTCGGCGAGGCATTGCAGAACAGGATTGACATATCAGAGCCATGGGGGCATGAACTATCATAGAATAGAAGAAAACTATCATAGAATAGAATTTGATTATGACTGGAATAACAAATGGAATAAAACTCTGAAACATGAAGCTGGAGTGATAAGCATAGGCCAGTTGCATGGCAAATCACTACCGTTCTAACTGGGATAAAGTCTTAACACTTTTGAATGATCTTTGACGTCTCCTCCCCCAACACCAGAGTGCTCACTCCACGAAGCTGAATGATTCAACCTTCCCATGGCATTTTGTAAACCACACATTTCCATTTCCTCTACCATCAATTGTAGTTCAGGATCTATCTTTATTCTCGTGTGGTCTGTTGAGATGACCTCTTCACTGCGTGACTACCTGTTGTCATTCCCGTTCAACGCAGCCTTTATACGACTGCTGGATCTGTCTTCCTAAAAGCAGCTTTGGATGCCATTTCTATGGTAACTTCATTTGTATCATGTGTTATGTCTAACCCAGTGATTTTCATGTGCATAATTTGATGTAATTCTTACAGAAATGCTGGGACGTTATACACTATAAGGTTATTAACTGAAGTTTACAACGTGAAATGGAAACTAGAGAGCACAGGTCAGTTTTGCCCAAGGTCATCTAATCAGGTGGTTGTAGGCCTAGACCTACAACCTAGCTCCTTGCACTACAGGTATCAGGTATTTTGGATTTTGGATTTAAATCAGTATTCTTATTATTCCTCATAAGGTGAGGGTGGCAGTTTTGTAATCTGAAGTTGCTATGGGAAATGAATTGAGTTACAGGATTTTGCTTTGGTTGTTTTTGAAGACAAACACCGAGAACTGTTGCAGGGAATAGAGGGATAGTTTTTTTAAGGTTATACTACAGTAAGAAAACATAAGTATGAATCTTTTAAAATACATGGTTCATAGTTTTAATACTCATTTTTGTTTTCTTCTTAGTGTTAAGGTACCTTAAATTAACTCAAAGGGCATTCATTATTGAAGTATCTCCTAAATGAGTTTAAGCATAGAATAACCATTTGGCTATTCAGAGAGAACTGAAAATGTGATTTCCCTAAACAGACTGTTTAGGAGGAGACACTTCCAGTTAAATGAACAGTTGAAGCCTAAATCTTAAATAAATTAGGAATAATTGTGATCTACTTAAACTCTTCTGTTCAAAGTTTATTCAGACCTGAAGATATTCTATTTCTTAACACCACAGATGGAGCACTTACCTCAACATAAGGTTAATTTTTTGATTATTCAATAGGGGTAAGAAATACTTAACCAGGCTGCATCCTTTAATTGTTTTGGTGGATAAACTTGAAGCTAACATAATATTTAATCTCTCACATAGCACAGATTTTTAAAATTCATGCTTTCGGGCAATTTTTAAAAGAATGTCACAACCACAGCTACACCTCAATGTGGGAATTCATGAGAGTTTAATAAAAATTAATTGAATTGTCATAGAAGGGTTGAAGCCAGACAAAATAGACAATTTTATTTCCCCATAGAAGTTTATGCTTGTTTGCTGTATTATGTTCCTTGCAAACACCTTTTAAAAACTCACTGAGAGGAGTCCTTGGCTGTGAGCCCTGTGGTCCTCATTAGAATGGATCCCTCCCAATGACACACCTGGTACCTAGTATCTGCAGCAAGTACAAAGGCCAAACCCTGCAAACCGACACTGAGTGCAGAATCTGGCCCACGCATGGTAGCAAGGAATAATGAGGTGGGTTGCCGAAACATAATTGCAGGTCACTGAGAGGTATCTAGGAAGCCTCTATAGTCTCCAGCAGGAGGCTTGTCATTGCTTATGCTTAGGTCATTGTGATTTATCAACTTGAGGATCATCAAATTCCCAAAGCCAGAGATTTTTAAATATCCTGCCTTTTTGTGAGAGGTACTGTCATTTACTTTGCCTTAATAACCTTTTCCATTTTGATGGTTAATCTGATATGGCAGCATGTGACTATCCTGGCATCTGAAGAGCATGTTCATTAAATACTCCTAACGGCCTGGAAAATTCTGCCTTATCCATCAGTCTCTCTCAACTACAGAGCAGAAGCTGAGTAGGAGAGGGTCATTTCTTGGGTATATTCTTCCCCAACCTAGAATACTACCCTAGTAGGTTAAAAAGAGTTAATAGAGATGAGGCAAAAGTGCAGAAAGCCATGGAATTACACGTCTTTTGGCCATTTGTTCAAAGAGATTATTGAATTTACGGGGCTCAGATACTGGGAATACAGAAGTAGATCAACCACGATGCATCAGGAGCTTCCCCTTCTGATTAGGTCTGCAGCTAACCAGATCTTTGTTTAATTTTTTAAACATTTTTTTTTATTTTTTGCATCATGACTTTACATCCAGGTAAGCAAATAACTGTTCCAAATGAAATATCAAATATTTGGGGCCATATTAACAACTGACAATTCCGTTTCTCTTGCTTAGATGTTTAATGCTCTATATATTGAGTACCAAAACAGTATGCATTGTCCTTAGTTTTTATATTAGTCAAATCTACAGATGGGACTGAAGAATCCCTTTCTCAGGCATTTGAAAGGGTTTTTTGAGCATACTCTGAATTTTACTAGGTCTTGGAGAAGACATCTAAAAGGAATTTGAGGGGCACCTGGGTGGCTCAGTTGGTTAAGCGACTGCCATCAGCTCAGGTCATGATCCCGGAGTCCTGGGATCGAGTCCCGCATCGGGCTCCCTGCTCAGTAGCAGGGAGTCTGCTTCTCCCTCCGACCCTTCCCCCTCTCATGCTCTCTCTCTATCTCATCCTCTCTCAAATAAATAAATAAAATCTTTAAAATAAAAGAAAAGGAATTTGATTTTTGCCCTTCAAAGATCTCTAGAACAAATTCATATAATTTGTCATGTTATTTTCATTTATTTGCATTTAGTTCTATCTTCTCGACTCAGCCATGAGTTCCTTTAGAGAAGGAATGTGTACCTCTACCCCTGGTGCAAGGTGTGGTGTATATTAAGTGCTCAATAAAAAGTTTATTGATGGATACAAGAAAGAACAGCCCTTGCTTTGCAGGGTAATGACTTAATTAAAGAAGAGAAAATTCAGATGAGGAGAAAATGCATGACATGCAGGATGTGAATTTAAAACATTTTTTTAAATATCCTGGAAACAGATGCAAAATAACATTGTGCAAGTAAAAGAGAATTAGAACCGTGGGCTTCTCTTTGTCATTCCTCATCCTTCGGTGTGCTAGCCAGGATTTTTTCACACAAAGATCTTGTGGTTCTAGGAGCAGTAACAGGGTCACTCTCAATGTGCAAACACTTTTCAAGGCTCTGCATTCCTCATACATGACCAGTGAGAGTCATATAGCCAAGTTCAGAGTGAGTTTGAGAGCACATTAGCAATAGACGTGGGTACAGGGAGACAAACAAATTGGAATACTTACTGCAACCCAGCTACTATGGAAGGGTAAGAATTCCCAATAATATCAACTTCTAATAATTCCGTGTAGTATAATTTCCAGTTGTGCAAAAAATAAAATTGTGCAATATAATGCATATGCATATGCACACACTTACACACATATTCATAAACATACAAAGATCCACACATTTTTAATGTGTTAATAGTACTTATATATATGCTTCTGATTTTTTTAAAATTTTTAAATAATGTATGTGTTTCTACATATTGCATGTGCAATTTTTTTAAGGAAAAATTCTAAGGTAATACAATAAGATGTAATTATGGGTGGTGTTGCATTGTTTAAATGTATTTATTCCTTCTGTGTTTTCCATGTTTTCTGTGAAATATATTCCTTCTATATGATTAGCCAAATATATTAAAAAATACACTTAAAAAAAATGATCCTGAGTCAGGCCTCTTGTATACTCTTCCATCTGGTCTTCAATATGCCCCTTCAGAAAGGGGCAGTGGAATTAATAACAAATTTTTCTGAAAAGCAATTTCTTATTCTACGTGCAAACCTTCTTTTCAAGCATACAGCTATCCCTGATTGCCTTCCTGGTCTCCTTTCAGACGTTCTGCTGGTATTGAAGAGGAGTCCCTTTTGTTTGTCTGGTCAGAAGGAGCCCTTGAATTCACTGATGCTTCAGATACTCTGAGGCCTTTCACACTCTACGAATACCGAGTCAGAGCCCACAACTCCAGGGGCTCAGTGGAGAGTCTGTGGTCATCAGCACGAACCCTGGAAGCCCCACCTCAATCTCTGCTGGCACCTTGGGCACAAGCCACCAGTGCTCATTCAGTTCTGCTGAACTGGACAAAGCCAGAATTGCCCAACGGCATTATCTCCCAGTACCATGTGGTCTACCAAGAGAGACTGGATGATCCAACATTTAACGTCTCTACTGTGCATGCTTTCACTGTGATGGTAAGAACTTAGGAAAAAAGAGTAACAGATGCTTAGAGTATCTGGTTAATATGTTGAAATTGATTTTTTATCCAGCTTATCATTTTTCTTCAGTTAGAGCTTAAATACATTAAAATCTTTCACATGTGAAAAAGAGCAATGTAGTCATGGGGAAGGTATTGAACTGAGTATAAGGGACATTGGAGACCAGTTTGCAGGCCACAATTAATTTGTATTACCTCAAGCAAATAAGTGACTCTCTCCTGGTGTGATTTCCAAATCCATTAAATGGGGATACTAAATGTGTCTCTGTATACTTAATGGGTATGAAGCATAGATAAAATTAGACAGATACAGATTCAGATCAGATATGGATATAGACAGATGTGATATTATTGGCTCTTTGAGAAAAAAATTAAGTTAAATTTCTAGATCTATCTATCTGGATGATATAGATATCACATGCACTAAAACTTAGTGGTGATTTTTTTTTCCGGGTTGATCACCTCTGGCCCATAATACAATTTAATTGAGTTCACTACTATCTTCTGAGAGCTTTCTGTTCACCTGGCATAGGCTGATGTTCTATGGGAGATACATAAACAGGATGGTTCTTGTATCATGGAGCTTTCTCTTTTATCATACTGCAGAGATGAGAATTGAACATAAGAAAAAAGTAAGAGAGGGGCGCCTGGGTGGCTCAGTTGGTTAAGCGACTGCCTTCGGCTCAGGTCATGATCCTGGAGTCCCGGGATCGAGTCCCGCATCGGGCTCCCTGCTCAGCAGGGAGTCTGCTTCTCCCTCTGACCCTCTTCCCTCTCGTGCTCTCTGTCTCTCATTCTCTCTCTCTCAAATAAACAAATAAAATCTTTAAAAAAAAAAACCAATCTCTCCATAAAAAAAAAAGAAAAAGAAAAAAGTAAGAGAAGTAGCGAATTATAGCCTATAATTTCCACCACATGGTGATTCAGATCCCAAATTCCACCATCTACCAGCTGTAAACCACAATACAAGAGAGAATATCATCTACCAAAAGTGTTAGCTAAGAAATGCTCTGAGATGTCAGCAGGAAACCCTCAAACTGAAGAGGCTTCATGGAGAAGATGAAATTTGTGGTCTTAGCAGTTAAATACATACAGTTTTTAAGATGTGCCAAGACCTTGCTAAATATGAAAATCCCTCACAATAAGAAAAAATAAACAGCATAAAGCATTATTTTCAAAGAGCAAACCATGTTTCTATGCTACCAATCTAGGCACCCGAATATACCTGAAGGTTATCTTATAAAGTATAACATTTATCAAAATATCTAAATAATACTGAGCAAACATATTGTAATGAAACTCTGAAAGAATAGTTGTAAATGAATAGTTTAAAGTACAGTATTTTCTCCCTGTCCTTATGTTCAATTTTTTCATATGACTAAAAAATAAGCAGTCTGTGAATTAAAGAGATAATGTTAATCTTTATTTTATTTAGAATTCGGAATTGGTACTTTATTTTTTATGTTACATGTAATTATCTTTCATATTACATCCTCCTAGAGCCTTCATTATAAACCTTAGAAGAGGTGTTCTTAAGTGCAGAAGATCGTTTTTAGTTGATATGTGATCCATAGAGAAATCTATAACTTCTCACCATATCCTTGGAATTCATGTTCTAAACTTCCACCTGAAAGCAGAATCCTAAAAAATAAAGTAAAAATCCTGAAAAACCCTTGACAAGGGCTTTCTGAATGACATACTTTAAATATATTTTTATTAAAGGCACTAATATTGCAATAATTAAACCTCTGATTTTAAAGAATGGCTTTCAGAGGCCTGAGCCCAAACATTTAATTTCCTAAAACAACTTTGTTGGAATTCTCTTGTGGAATAGCCTCTACATCATTCCTTCATAGGTAGTTTCATCTCACAACACAAGATTTAAAGTATACAATGAGCTCTGTCCTGTATTTAATCTGCCAGGTTCTGTTTTTATCACACTAAAAAGTTCCTAAAAGAGAGGAAGGCCTCTGGCCCCAAAATTTAAGCATCACATGGCCCTTTATCCATGCGCCCTGCCAGTACAGTTCCCACCTGGCAGCCCAGTGTTGCTGTGCTCTTCCATTTTCTGAAGACTGATCCTTGTGCAATGCTAAAGAGAATAGCCAGAATGATCAGGAAACACTAATATTTCTGCACCCAATTTTTTTGTTTGCATCTGTGTGCATGTTCAGAGTGCCCCCACCCCCACCCATCTGGATCTCTGTCCCTGAGAACCCAAGAAAATATTAGGGTCATTAGGAAAGGCCCCACTTGAGCTTGTTAAGCCATCAAGGACATCTTCCATAGAGCAGTCGGGCCAGTGTTCAGACATTGTGGTTAGTAGGCCAGATTTCCAGGACAGGAAACTACTATGACTCTTTATGGGCTGACATCTTTGAAAGAAAAGAATCAGAAAAATAAACTATTGTCTTTGAGCTTCACACATTCCTATATCCCAAGAGAATGTGTTTGAGCCTTTAAAAAAAAAAAAGATATTTAAAGAAGGGGGTTCTACCATGTAATTCCAATTCCTCGCCATCAGAGAAGAATGTTTCTTTATGCTACCCAAATCCTTCCTCCTGTCACTTAAGTCCATCCCTTCCTGTTCAGAACAGCATGACTTCTCTAAGCCAGTGCAATGAACCTTCAGGGTCAAGAACAGATTATTGACAATTCAATCCAATTTGGCAAGTAGTCATTGAGCACTGTATTCAGTATGCCAATACCCAATACTACAGTCAACTGTATTGTTGAAGGCTACCATGAGACTGGGCCCTTGGGCAGAGCAGAGTCTGAAGGGGAAGTTGAGTAATCAAGTCTGAGGCATACTTTATTACTGCTGGGCATTTCAGATTTCTAAGTTTCTTTGCTTCGGAGTTTCTGCTGCTCAAGTTCTAATGATTCCCTTTCAAGTCTCTCTCTCTGAGTGTCTTCCTGGCTCTACTTAGTTTTTCTCTAATTCCTATACTAGCTAAACATTTTTACTGTCTTCTTCCATGTCTGTGCCTGCCCTAGGGAATATTTCGAGCTTTTGTTTCACTGACCACTCTGGCTAAAAATTCTCCAGAGCAACGGAACTACATTTTCAATTGGTGAGGCACAGAATCCATCCTCACAATTGAAGGATTGCAGTTTAATCCACAGACTTGCAAGAGGTATCACTAAACAGTCTCATTTAGTCTCTTGTTTATTGGGATCCTATCTCTGCATGAAGGGCCACCAATAAATTCCCTATAATGTGGTGCCATCCCTGGCTTGTCCCAACATCCCCCCAGAGTTGTTTATAGACAGGTGGACGTTGCTGGGAGAGCCACATAAAACAGGTGCAATGGATGCATGAATCCTCTCGATGGTGGCAATGGATGGAGAAATGGCAATGGGGGCCCTCCATGGGGGCGGAGAGCATATGTGTTGGCAGCAGCAGCAGCAGCAGAGGCAGCAGGAGGTGAGAAATGGAAGGAGCGTGGGCTTTAATGTATCACCAGCTTCTCTCCCAATTTCATGAAAAGTTTCATCTCCCAAGTAGGTTCTTCTAAGGGGAAGAGAG
Organism: Callorhinus ursinus; assembly: GCF_003265705.2. NCBI lineage: Eukaryota > Metazoa > Chordata > Mammalia > Carnivora > Otariidae > Callorhinus > Callorhinus ursinus. Next base: position 10,095,398 of record NW_027397116.1, read on the forward strand.
AGATACCTAGATGCCTAGGGTCTCTTCAGACCAACACTCTCCACTACTGAAAACAAGCTCTAAGTAGAAGTCCTTAAACTCCCTTCCCAGTTAGCTCTGTGATGAATTGTGCAGTGTCAGGAGAGAAAGTGTATTTAGCCTTGCTTGGCATGCAAGAGTTCCATGGTGGTATTTACAGGGAACACTCCTGGCGAGCTTGGCGATACTGCTGCCACCATTCAGATTTGTTTGCTTTTTCTCACTGGCACCTGCCATCGCACTGGCAGAAATAACTTGGGATTTAAAGGCAAAGGTGGTTTACCTGTTAGTCTGTGCTCTCAGTATATCCCTGCTTACCCCACAGGGTTATGAAACATCAAGCCCAGATCATACATTTGCCCAGTACCCTGAAAGATAGATGGTACTTCACTCTCTGGGTAGAATCAAGCATACGGTGCTGAGGGGTAAGCAAATTATATGGGTCACTAAAAGTTGGCTTCTAATCTGGAAATAAAATCCAGAATTACAAACTCTAGTTTCTAGATTTTAGTTGCCAAACTCTCTTGCCCAAAGTCAAGGAAGAAGTATTCAAAATTTTCTCTTGTGGTTGTCTCAAATCTCTTCACCATTAAGTAGATCTGTGGGGGGAAATGAGATGCTTCATAATTGCCGTATCGTGGAGAGTTTGTGAGTAAACTGATTAATTTGTTTTTAATCCCATTTTTATTTTGGTTTAGTATAATGTAAAATTTTGCTCTTTACATATGATCTTAATTAATTGTAGCTCTTAAAATTTGATGGCTCTTAGGCTTTTCTCCCCTTATTTACAAAACAATAGAAATGCACTAGGAGATCTAGGTATCTGTAAGGACTCCTTCAGTGACTATCTTTCCAAAATGAAGAAAAATTTGGTAATAAGAACAATTACTGTACTTTTTATATCAGTTCTACGAGCTGAGATTTTCACATTTTATAATGTAACTGTGTTACTCATTCTTTATATAAAATCATAAAATAGAGGTAGATAAATGTCACACAAAACAATGACCACTTATTAGTGTGACCCATTTTGTTGTATTGTAATGATGTCTTTGGTCTGACATTAACTTTTCATTCATTAGCCTTGCATTACCTTTATCCCATTTTTCTAATATGGTACCAATCACAAATATGTATCAGGGATCTGCTTTGTGCTCAATATTACTGGAGATGCAAACCACATAAGTCTTCTTGAACTTCATATAAGTACTTTTTTAGAGAGAACTTTATTTTTCTCAAACCACTTTATTCCAACAAGCTTCCTCCGGGACTCCCTTGCTCAATCATCACTGATTTCCAGGGCAGGTCCTGTGGTTTTCCAGCCACATTCAGTGACAAGAACCAGCCCAGTTTTGGTAATCAGGATTCATTTCATTTTGAGTGTTTAAAAAAAAAAAAATCTAGTCTAAAGCCTGACTTGTGTTCAAAGATCTGCAGTAGAAAAGAAAGGACATGTTTATTTTGTTTATTTTCTTCCCTCTTCTTTAGTTCCCCTCTTCTCTTGTTGATGTCCCCAGGACTGTGGAAGAAAAGAGAGAATTAGACAAAAAGGAGCAGAGCCTTACTCATGAATCTGTCTCTTACTCAACTGCCAGTGCTTCCTGTGGGGTTATATGGAGATCCTGCATGGGAAGCTCCATGTTCTATGTTCCCTGATGCAACACACTCTCTGGCTAGTTTCTTGCACCGTTACTGCCCCCAGAGATTCACCCCACAACCTCTTTTACTTCTGGGTTCTCATCTCCTGAGCAGTCAGCTAATACTAGGTCCTATTTCACTGAAAAAAAAAAAAAATACTCATTCTTTTCTTGCCATCCTCCAAGGCTGGGGAAAACTCATTCTACCAACTAAGGAAAGTACAGCTTGTCCAGCCCTATCTTCTATACTTGACCTACCACGCTGGGTGAGACCCAGCCAGCTTCCCAACTTCAGAATTCATCAAATAAGAAGCAGGAAACAGCTTCTGGACTAAGCCATGACCCCCATATCTTGGGATCACATAGGAATCTCAGAAGATGCTTCTCCACACTAGTAGCTGCATCAGAATTACCCTGAGTCTCTTCAGCTCAGTAACAATCCTCATGAAAAGAGTAGATTGTCCATCTTACATTTCTTGCAGACACCTCTCAATTCCTTCAAGTTGTTCTCTTGGATATGGCTCCTATGCCTTGAGAGAGGGGTATGACGTATCCCCATTCCTTCTTCCCAAGTAGTAAGGAAATAACCTGGGGAAGCTTCTCTACAGAATTCCCTTCTTCAACTTGCTTTTCATGAACCAGGATCTTCTCCTATATAGGTTGTTTTATATAGATCTTCAGAGGAAGGTGGACTTGAAGGTATAAGGCTGATTCTTTCTCTCTATAAGTCCTGTAGAGGTATGTCTAGCAGTTCCAGTAGAGTTACTTATCACTCATTTTTTCTAAACTGTACTTACTACTCCCTAATACATCCTGTTCCATAACTAAAGGGATTTATCATCTTTCTGGTTGCTCAAGCCAGATAATCTTTGAGTCCTCCTCCTTCCTTAGTTCCATATCCAGTTATCACTGAATCCTACGGATTCTGCTTCTAAAGTATATCTTGAATCCTTTTGCTTGCAGACCACATTAGGTTCTTCACACATGTTGTTCCTCCTCAAATGATCATGTTCTTACACTTCAAATAGATCTGTCCTCCTCCTTGATTGTAAAATATGAACTAAAATGTTACTTAACTCACAAGGCTATTGCAAGGGCTAAATATATTAATGCATATGCAAAGTACTTTAGAAACTGTAAATGGCAATGTAAATAGGATGTAAAACTTGAGAAGTCCTACTATTTGGACTAACAGAAGCTGGAAGAAATGAACAAAAGTAGAAAAAGTTTTGATTTGCATAAAGCAACTGTACTAGTTTGGTCATGAATGAAAACCCTTACGTTTTATATATTTTAAGCACTCCTCACAACAAAATTCAGAGCTTACAAATTTAAGTATTTCTTGATACCACACTGTTAATTTCCAGGTAATGTCTCAAGTATTGGATTGGGCTCTATTTCTTTTCTAAGTCCCCTGGAGCAAGAACATGCTTTTTGCGTCCCTAAGGTTTAGCACTGACCCATTTCCTCTTCTACCATAACATCTCAGTCTTGCCCCTCCAAGCATCCTCGCCAGGTGATTACCTCTCTAGATGCAGTTCTGTTTACCCACCATGATGCTCAGTGGACCCTGCCCATTCCCAATCTGGGATGCTATCAGCAAAACATGAGATCTTTTGGTAACACACAGACACACACAGACACACACACACACACACACACACACATGCTTCACAAGTCACACAGATTCTGCCAAACTGGCATCGGCCTGCTTCACCTGTGCCAAACAGCAGCCTGTCGGTGGTATATGAGGGGCAGTTGGTGAGGAGGCTATTTGCCCTTTCACTCCAGTATGTTATTGTTGTTATTGTTGTCTTTAACTGAATTGTAAAGACACCTAAGAATGCCACAGAACCTTGTTAAATACATATATGAAAATAAAACGAACTTGTCCACACGGTAACAGGCCCAGGCCATAAACTCAGGCTATATGCCATTTAGCAGAGACAGCAAGCTGTAAATGGCAGTGAAGGGCAGAAGTTAATTGAACTACTGTGCTCTTGTCACAAGTGGAAAGTAGCCACTACCTGAGACAAGATGGCTGCCCTTAAAGTACCCTATTACAGCCAAGAGATCATATCCTGAGCTCTGCAAGGGCTTATGGGTGAGAGGGAAATCATACACAGATGACCAGTTTTTTTATGGTTCACAGCCGATCAAAGTGAAATTCAGCAGCTGTTCAGGACAAGTGACCACTGTAACGGCTGTAATATAACCTACTAAATAGAGAGGGAATTGCATTAGAGCAAGAGGTTAGCCATGATTATCGGCAGGTGAGTGCTTTATTGAAGTTGAAAGACCATTAACATTGATAGAGTAATTATTTCAACTTGAAAGTAATTACCTTGATGGGTGATAACTTCTCTAGTGTTCCCAGATTTGATTGGGCCAAACAATTGTGAGCTCCTGAAGCCTAGAAAAATATTACAACAATACTGTGATTTTTAAATTACTGAAACCACTCTTGGAATATTTTAATTATGCCGAACAGTGAAAAGATTTTGCCTTATTCCAGCTAGTGACCTCTCATGTAGAGAGAGACATTTGCTTTTTAATCCAAATGCAATGACCCACACCCACCACCTGTGAATACATATGTGATGGGTTTGCAAGTGAATCTTTTTATCTCGATATAATTTTTAAGGTGAAACATCTTGTTAGTGCTGTAGCCGGGTGTTAACTAAGCTCGAACTGCTAGCATTGTTGATCATGTCTGTGACTCAGGAGGCCCCCGGACAGCAACTCTCTTCTGTCTTTGTCACAGAGCGTTTAGGCTTGTATAAATTAACCATTTTGATAATGGCATGACAGAAGTTGAAAATTATGGATGCCACATATTGTGGATCCCAAGTTTCAGATTTTATTTAGTCACGTAATTTATTTGTTTGAGTATTTTTCTTGCTCGATGTTATGCAACTCCACTATAAACACACCATTATCAGGGTGTTTTCTGTTTATCCACACTGGACATCAGCAAACAAAATGAAAATTGAAAATCTGTGCTACTTGCTTCTCTGAAATCTCACACGTGTGTGAAAATTATGAGTTATTTGCAACGGAGGACCAAGACACATAAACTCTAACGTGGCGATCAAGACCAAGAGATATCATGGAACTCTTCCGTGAATCAGTTATTCACGTAATTCTCTTTTGAGAACCTACTGTGCCCAGAAGTTACAACAGATACAAAGAAAGAAGAAATACTCTCTTCTCTCTGTGACTCGCGGTGTTCTTGAAGCAAATAAGGAAAGAGACAAATTATGATATGATAAGCAATTATTTGGTCAGGCTTAGACATTGATTGTACTTACACATACTTCCAAGAACCCAGGAGGACCCTCACTCATACCCCTGATTCCAAACCCAGCGCTCATCCTGCCGAACCACAAACCACTGACTGAGGGAACACAGCATCATGATTCTTAGTCCCGCTGTCAGAAGAGATGAATGTGACATCACCTTCAAGTTCCTGGATGATTCCTTAGACCTTTCTATCATCTTGGCAGGGTTTGATCAGATGATCAGCCAGTGAAGGACTGTTTCAACAGCAGCCTTTCCCAGGACTTTTTTTCTAATCAAAATTGGACTCTCATAAGGGCAAAACAGGTTTCCACCTGTTGTCTAAGAGCCACAAAGGAATGTTTTACCAAGCAGGCCATAAATTCATAATATATGCCCTGGGTTTCCTCCATCTCTCCCTCTCTGCTCTGAATTCCTCTGCATAGACAAAGTCATTGGGTCTCTTATTTCAGAAGGAATGGGAGTGCAGAAATCCCTGCCAAGCCAAAAGAGATTTGCAAACTGAGAAGTGAAATGACTGGTTTGAGTCTGGTAAAAGAGTAAGGGTTTGAGATAAAGCCACTGGGAAAGTGCGAAGAATTTATGATTTGAATTGTAAATCTTGCCATTAAGCCAACCAAAGAGTGAAGAAATCTGACCAATCTGACATCACATCAGAGTTCTTAGCACAGCTGGCTCACTGTATGTCATGTGCGGTTGGTCTAAAGATTGTATTGAGGAGCCCCTCAGGTACTCTGAATTTAAAATAAGCATAATAACTCATTTTTAAACATTTTATGTGATACTTGGATTATTAAATATTCACATTACAAAATCAGGGAGTTTTAATCCATTCAAAAAGGTGCGTTGTCTACCTCTGAAAGATAATGGCCATGTCTAGATAGTAAAATTACAGTATATTTTTAACGGATGTAAATGTTACTTTTTGACAAGGCACAAGTAATGAATTTTATCATATAAGTTCCTATTGGGTGATTATGATACAGAGTTTTATTTTTGCTAAGGCAATTACTAGTGTCATGGCTGGATACCTGTGCCCATTAGTGGCTGGTTCTGTGTTTTTTTTTTAGGATGGTTATTGATCTCTTGCTGAGCTGAGATTCAGGTTTTATGCCAGATAGCTTGATTAATGGGTTGGTTTCTATAAGTGGACTGAATGGGGATAGAAACCAGGGGCAGCCTGCTCTGCCAACCCCAAATCCGTCAAGACGCATAGCTCATTATGAAACAGTTATCAAGGATACATGAAAAATTAATTGGGCTCAGTTTGATTCTGAAAAGAATCGGCTTTCTACTTGGCGGGGCCCCCCACTCTTTCCAGATGTTGTGCACTGGCCCCTGGAGAAACAGCAAAGGGAGATGTATTAATACATTGTATTGATTAGATCAAGACCCCTGACAGTTATTTGTAGAGATACCATCTGGCTGCTATTCGAATTCCTTCACCAAAAACAGGACGTGACATGTTATTAATCTCAACTCTCTAAGTATAGACAGTTGCCTTTTCTGCTAAACCGCATTTTACCATTCCGTAGGAGATGGAGGCAAACCTGAAGGGTGCAGAAATTAAGGTTATTACACAAATTGAGCCATATGGTCCAAATATTTCAGCAAGAAAATTGCCAGGCAATAAAAATTGCTCCTGCCTTCCTAATGGTGTAAATTACAGTTTAACCATGGCTCTAATGATGTCCTTCTGCCGCGCTTAACTACTGTTACATGAAGGACATTGTTTTAAAAATATAAAAAACAAGTAAATGCCAGCAGCGTGTTTTACAATCTGTTAGTGTGTCATTAAGAACACTGTCAGAATTACATAAACATAATGGCAGGCAACCCAGCATACAAAAGAACTCGTATGGAAATAGAAAGTGTCTTAAAAACTCTTCTTTATCTCAGTAATATCAAGAGCACGGTCCCCTCTGGAAGCTGTCCAAGGAGAAAAGCCCCGTCCCGTTCTTTATTCTAATTCCCACATGTGTCCCAACAGCCGTGTTTTCTAAACAAGTCTTGCAAGTCCTAGTGGGCCAACGTACACATCTCGTCCCAGGTGAGGAGAAAGCTAACCGGTTCCAAAGGAAAGGATAGAAGTTGACCTTCTTAAGGGTTTCTGTTGCTACGGAGCCGGGAGAAGACCCCACCATCTTCCTTAATGGTGACGAGTGGTATTAAATGTACAATTGGCACTATATTTTCAATTTTCAAAGAAAATTTCAAAGTCCTGCTATTTGGGGCACAATACTAAGAGGACACTTACTCAAGCTCATCATACTGTAAAGACCATTAATATTTGAGAGAGACTTGAACCCTTCAGATGTTTTTGGACCCATCATACGAAAACACCCCAGCATTTAAAAAATATGTCCATGTGGTTCATAAGAATATTCATGTTTTACTATTACACCATGCCTCCAACCTCTTGGCCTTCTAAGATGTTTGAAACATAGTTTATGGTAAAGTCAGAAGAAAAGCTTATCATAATTTGATATACAGCTATAGATATAGATATCTATAGATAATTTGAAAGAAAGCTACTTTTAATTCCTGGGGGGAATTTGTCTGTTTTTTTTAGCACTTTTTTTCTTCTCTATTTCCCCAAAGAGAAAAAGCCTAGGGTATATTTTGCCCTTTAAAGTAAAAAATAGGGGTGCCTGGGTAGCTTAGTTGTTAAGCGTCTGCCTTCGGCTCAGGTCATGATCCCAGGGTCCTGGGATCGAGCCCCTCATCGGGCTCCCTGCTCAGCGGGAAGCCTGCTTCTCCCTCTCCCACTCCCCCTGCTTGTGTTCCCTCTCTGGCTGTCTCTCTCTCTCTCTGTCAAATAAACAAATAAAATCTTAAAAAAAAAATAAAGTAAAAAATAAAAAAGAAGAAAACAGCAGGAAGCAAAAAAAATCCTATTTTATATACATGCATTAATATCAGTGAGGACCAGTTGGTATGTCCTCATGGCACAAAGGGCCGGTGTAGGCAATCTGCTGACTGGAACATTTTCTGCCTGGAAAGCTCTTCCCCCCAGGAATCCCCATAGCTGGCTTCCTTTCTTTCTGGTCTCAATTGAAATGTCACCTTCTGTCACTCTTGGGGAGGCCTTACCTGGCCTACCTAGCTATAATTTCACTCCTCTCCTCTGCCCCACACACTTTTTGTCCCTCTCCCCTGCTTTATTTTTCACCTTAATATTTACCATTATCTAGAAGTATACATTTTGGCTCATTTGTCTTATTTACTATCTGTCTCTCCAGTCAGAAATATAAACCCCCTGAGGGCAGGGATTTTGCTTCCTATGCTCCCTGATTCCCAAAACCTAGAACAATGCCACTTTTAGACAGACATTTGTATAATGAATAAATGAATAATGAGTTGATAAAATCTCTAATGAGCAACAGGTAACTTGCATATGATTTCTTGTTTCTATTCAAACTACAGTCATATTCTAGAATTTTTTTTCCAATTTCTTGGTAATGCCATATATTTAGCCTAAGAGGAGATCTCTGTGTTCACAGATAAATCACATTGAGGTATAATCATTTATATGTTCTGATTTCAATCTCTAAGCAGTTATTTGTTGAGAATTTTCTCCAGAAAACACACTGCAGCTACATTGCCCATGACACCTCATTTCATCTTAATAACCATTTAGTACAGTATTATTATCTACAGTTTATTAATGAGAAAACAGAAACTCAGAGAAGTTGAGTTGCTTGACCACAGTCACACAACTCATTGCAAAGCTGTGATTCAATTTCAGGTCTCTCTCCTTCTAAAGTCTGTTCTACCCAGTGCTGCCTCTTGAAATATCCACCTCAAGGAAACAAGATATTATTTAGAAAAGCTAAAGATCAATGAAAGCCACAAATGATAGTTTAATACCATAAGAGAAACCACATGGCATGATATGACTAATTGTCTAATACAAATATAGTACACACCTTATGAAAGATTCAAAGAATTAAAGTGTCATTTGGATGGAAAATTTCAGGGAAGACCTGGGAGAGGTCTGTGCCTTAAGTAGTGGGTAGAATTTGAACAGAAGGAGGGAAGTGGACCAGACATTTTCTCAAGGAAGGAAACAGAAGCCTGGCTTTAAACATCTGGTGGTGAGTCTCTGTGTTAGGAGGTAGAGAGGGGGACATTCTTCTGATCTATCTCCATTTATTGGGTTGACATTAAAGCAGCTTCTTTCAAAATAATCTCATCAGATGTCTAGCAAAGCTGTGGAGAGAGGTGGTCAGGAGCATGGGTCTGGGGGCAGGCAAACATGAATTGGAGATGGCTTGGCACCATCCCACTATGTCCCTGGGGAGACCAAGCCTAGCCATGCTTCCCTCAGATGCAGCACCACATAGAGTGGCAGGAACAGAGTAAATAACTCAGGAAATGGTGATTATTATGGTCTGAAACTGGTGGACGGAGAGAAAATCATTCCGTAAAGACATCATTGGGTCCTGTCTGAAGAGACAATTATTTTTGAAGAAAAACTATTTTTGTCCTTTTTTTCATTTACCCTTCATTCCCTAACAAGTCTTCCCCAGACCATGTGCTACTTAGCAAATCCTATTAACAACAGAATGTGGTCTTAAGGCAGCTGACCCAAGAGTCCAGGTGCCGGAGTGGGAGAAGAAAAGGCAAATTCTTGGCTGGAAAAATTAGAGGGGACTTCTTCTCCAAAGCTCAACTTGGGAAACTACGGCCACTTAAAATATTACCTAAAGTCCAGTGTTCAGGTAGTGCCTCAAGTGGCTGCAGACGGTGCTGGGTCACAACTCTAACCTCATTAGGTAAACTGGTCATATCATCACAGGCTTTGTGGACCCACTGCCTGGGGCCACCTCATCAGCATTCAAACACAGAGCACCGACCATAAGGGCACACCCCCAACACCTACCCTTGAGATGCCACAAGAGCGCTTAAGGAGCTGGAGGTAAGGTCGGCTGGATCTTTCTTCTGCTACTGTCTCATTGGCCATGTTCTATACCAGGAGCCATGCTGCCATCTTTTCTGATGTCACCTTGTTCAATTTCTGATTTACAAGAAACTTAATGTAGACTTAAAATTAGCTTCCTAAATATTGCTGTGCACATTAAACCATGACTAATTTTGTCCCTTTGTGACCTACCACATTCTAGAAATACAATAATTATCACAGTTAGGTTGAGCATAGTCAGGGCCTCAGGAGAGCCCATCTACTTGTCCTTTTCGCCCAGAAGGACCTGGTCATCATACCTCATGCCTTGGCTTCTTTTTTCCTTAACAGAATGATAATTATTTATTAGTGGAATATATGCTTATTCTATCCAGAAATTAAAGTTTTTAGGGGCAGTGTGCATCCAGGTCCCTGCGGCTGGCTGATCACATCTGTTAGAAATAAATCACTTTAAAAAAATTATATTAGTCTCACAGACAGTGAAGAAATGGAGCAAGGGTAGGGAGGGGTGAATAGGGCAAGGAACCTTGATATTAAATCTTGTGAAATAGAGTGTGGTCAATATGTTGTCAGCACATTACAGTGTTCAGACATCAACTCCATATTTCCCCTCCTTGAACCCCAGGTGGCCAATTAACAGTATGTGCTATTTATTCATTACAAAATAGGCAGGATAAATTGAATGGTTAGATTGACTAATAAGAATTCTTAACAAGGAGTAGAATAAAAAATGATGCATGAAGAGAGACCAAAAGAAAAATTCTCTGGGGAATCCCAGAAAAAATCTGGAGGAATCCCCTCTTAAATGTATCTGGAGTTTCATCTGGAAGCAAAGAAATTTAAATGGAAATTTAAATTTTAAAGATTCACTTTGCTAAATTTTCTTCCTAAAATGTATTCTTGTTAATTCTCTCATTTGTATTTCCTTAGTTTCTTTCCTTCCTGAGGCCGGAAGAGAGCCTTAAATTACTCCCAGCAATTATTAGTTTCATTAGGATATTTCGATGCCTCATTTTACAAGCGATGCCATTTTGTAGCCTCTCTACTCATCAAGCTGCAACCCAGCAAATAAGAAGCCTATGAATTTACTTGATCTTGTAAATACTCATTTTTGCAAATATGAAAGAATTTAGTCAGGATTATAAAAGGACCTATCGACATAATTAAAATTCCATTAAAATATGTGTATTAAACATATTAACTCATGCATTTTCATTTTGTGACCAAAGATTGTATGTTTCTATATATCTGACATTTGTTCCTATTAATAATGTTCTCTCTCATTGCAAAATGTACATCAGAAGCTAGAAGAGAGTGAGGGTTTGAGGGGTTTTTTAACTGATAGAACAGTAACTTACTAAAGGTAGTGTTACTAGATTGCATGCTTTGAGGATTTACAGAAGCTGATAGAGGTTTCCAGAAATAAGAAATTCTGAACTCTCATCTTCAAAGATCTGAAAACATGTAGTGTTGAGGCTCTTTGTTTCCTAACTCTTGAATAACTTAGTAATTCTTGTTCAGAAAATTAAGGGTCCCCAGCTGGCAGCATCCGAAAGAAATTACTGAACTGGGTACCTTTGAGAGCCAAATACATCATTTTAAAAGTCAATATTTGTTTCAGCAGTGAATGTTTCTGAAAGGAAATGACTATTTTAGTGTGTGTGTTCTACAGAATATTTTCATTTTTGAGCCCTCAAGCCAAGTGCTCCGTCCCCAAGGGTCCAGCCCTTTTCTTTCCATGAGGAGAGTGCCCTCTGCTGGGTGTGCCTACATACCACGTAGGACTGCCAAAGCTCGGAAGCCGTCCGCGCACCAAACATGGGAGCAGTTAAGATGAACCTGAGCAAAAGGTTTTTGGAAAATCCTTGCCTCTTCCTGTACTAGAATGATTGCAAGTGTGGAAGTGGCCATAGTTCTCTGCAGTTTTCTTTTTACTGCTGTATTATTGCACCCTGTTGGGGGATACATCTGAGCACTTCATGTGTCCTACTTTTAAAATGCCCAGATGGTAACTACGTGCTCTGGTTTGAATTGGGTAGCCCTCATCTTTCATGCTCTGTAGTCTGCCTAGTTATCGGAGAGACATGAGACAGGGAAAATTCTCCCATTTTTCAGCTCCTCTTCATCTGTTTCTAGTCACCCACAGTGAATGATGCACTTGCACAATTGTTAAGATGACAGTCACTATGATAACTGAACATCGCTTCCCTGGGATGGGGAATGCCCTGTGTCCCCATAGCACCCTGCTTCCCTCCCAGCATACTACCTTTTGCAGTGTAACTGATTACTTGCAATCTTGTAAGTAACACCGGAGTGAGAGGCTGTGTAAATATTTTTTACCTTGCTGAACCACTTATGTTTGCCTTGTTCTTCTTCACTCTAGTCTTTAACGGAGAATTTAAATCAAATTATTCAAAAGAACTAATAAAATAAATGTAACAGTGTAACTGGTTATAATAGCCCAACTGCATAATAGAGGTTTAGTAGGATTTTGTGACATGCACGTTTTATAGGATTTTTGTCTCCAACTATATTCTTCAAAGTGCCATCTGGGCAATGACCATCGGTATCATTTTTATCAATAATAGTCAGTACTTCCCACTGGGAAATTAGTCAAGGGGATGAGACTTTTTATTTTTACAAATTATCTTTAAGCATTTATCTTCCAAAAAGTAGTCCTGGATTTTGTCAATTACAAGGCAGCAACATAAGTGAGTTACTTGTTCTTATTTTAGACTTTATTCATGATAAGCTAGTGATAGGATTCCATTGTATTTTTCACAGAGGAAAATGATTTTGCTGTTTTCCTTCTTAATAATAGCTTTGCTACAGGAAGAAGGTTAATATAAGCCGGTTGTCTCCAAACTTTTCAGAATGCACACTCCTATAAATAATAACTTTTGGAACACACATCCCCATTACTTATTTATAGATTATAAAGTATGCACTAGTGAAAAAATGTTACTTACACTATGAAAATAGAAATTTTAAAAAGTGTAGATATGAATAAAGTTACCAATAGGATATTTGGTTAATCATGAGCTAATATTATCATTAGCTGGTATCTCAAGGCACAATATACATTTATTGAAAAATTCATCATTAATAATACTGGATATCAATCCATTTTCCAAGTGGTCTCCTTGATAATTTCAAATTTCTTTGTCAACTTCTGGTGTAATAGGATTGGCCTATGAGTGTTTATACCTCAGACTGTGGCTGGTTATGAGCTTGCACCAAAAGTAAGAAGTATCAAATTGGCCATTTACTTGTTCTGCACTTATGTATGACTTCTAAGTATGATATTTGAACCATGTTTTTTAATTCTTTCAGGAATCCTGAAAGTCACCCATGTTTGCAAAGATAGTATAGTTAAAACCAGATAATATGATACATAAACCACTTAGCATGGAACCATAAGCTGTAATTTATCACTCTGTGCTAGAAGCAAGTAAGTAAAAGAGATAAATATTTCCAGTTCCTCCATGTTGTAAACCCCTCCATTCTTCCCTTTCTAGCAACTGATCCAGAACTTCACTCATTCATTTACTTACACAGTCAGCCTGCACCTAATATATGCCAACTGGATATACAGCACTGAATACACCAGACAAAATTCCTTCCTTCTTGAAGCTCTTATTCTAGTGGGGAAAGACAGTAAACAAGATAATTATGTATATTTTTATAAGTATATATTTTACATTTTAATATATATTAAATATGTGTATGTATGTCTGATATATAAATATATGATAAGGGAAAAATATATAAATATATGATATAATGGGAAAAAATCACCGATGAGGGATCAGAGGTGTTCTGTTGGCTAGTCAGGTGAATGTTCTAGGGGCCGGTTGTGGGAGTGGGGAAGGCATTGGGCTGTTAGGACAGGGAGGGTGATATTTAATGTAGGGAGGCCAGGGAAGGCCTCACAAGAGGGTGACACTGGCACAGAGATTAGGAAGAAAGGAGAAAACCATGCAGTTAACTAGGAGAAGAATTTTAATTCAGGAAGGGGATGTATACTCAGATTCTGGGCTTCAGGAGTCTGGGTGGTCCAGTTAATTCCCATGACCCATCAGCATGTGCATTGACTTTCAGCCCAGGATTTCAAAAGGTCATGTTCAATCACTGGTGCATCTTGGACAGGTCAATGCTCATTGCTTGGGAATATAAGTCTCAACCATCAGATGTGTAATATATTTTCCCAGTTTCCAAAACTGTTGTTTGGTTTTATATCATTCGCACACTGGTGATGAAGTCTTCCCTGAAGGCCAGCGCATCCCCCAAGCTATCTAACAGCCTTCATTTCTTCCTGTATATTCTTTCAAAATGTCCCCACATTCGAGGCAAACCAGATAAGCCTCTTCCAATTACAAAAGCCAGCTTCAAGCCCAGGAGCTCTTGATAAGTCTCCAATCTTTCTCTAGTTATTTCATAATCCAATTTTGATCATCTATAGCCCCAAAACTAAATAGTAAACACTCCAACATGTCACATATACAAGAGTGGGCTAAAAGAAGAGAATGAATATTGATATACATGACACAACAAAAAACAAAAACAGTATCATTTATAGAATTTATTTCTCTACCATAAGTCAAGAGACCAGTGGTAATATTTATGACTTCCCTTTCTTATCTAATTGGGACTGTTTGGTTGATGAGATCAGCCAAACTCATTTTTGAAGGATCTGTGTTCTAGGTGGTCTTGCCTTCATAAGCTTGCAATCGTCTTTCATTAGCCTGGCAAGGTGGTCAAAAAAGGGAGGGGTGGGGAAACATTTCTAGGCTCATGCATGAGCTTCCCAAGCTTCATGATGTAATAGCATCCTTATTTTTTCTTATCAATCACCTCTGCCACCTGTCTAAGCTCTTTTTTTGTGTCCTTGCCTAGTTGCACAAGGTAGTCCAAATAGCAAGGCAACAATTTTCTACCTTCCGTTCAGTGAAACTATTATGGAATCATTTCTAAATCTCTAAATAAGCAGATTCCAGAGTCTTGGTTGCAGTAAATAAAATTTTTGCAAAGTAGTCTTTGGTTCTTATTGTGTTGAAAAGATGCCCTCCCTCCCTGCCTTTTTACCCACTGTCTTCTGGGATTTCTGCATCAGATATGAAGGTCAATTGCTAACTGTAAATTCCTTTTGACTGTAAGATTTTTTAAATGAATTTTAGATATGTTTTAATTGCTTAAATCTTGCATTGACTGATATAATGCTACCCTCCTACTGTACAGTTCCTACATATTGTTATTTAAAGTGCATTCTTTCTGTGGAGTCTTTTGTGAATGCTTAAGCCCATGATGACTTCCTATGTATACCCCTTTAGTGGTTGTTTCCTTGTGTTTTTCTGTGTGGTTTCATGAATGTGAGTCTTCCATTCCTAATGGGTTGCAGTTCCTGAAATCCAGGATTTGCATGTTTTCTACTTCTTTTCCACTGCCTTTCATGCCTAGCACCATGCTAGAAAAAAGTAGATGCTAAATAAATATTTGACTGTGGATTTGACCCTCAGACCATAAACCAATCTCAGCACTTTTCTTTGATGAGAGCTTTTAAACAAAGCATAAAATCAAATTTAAACAATTACCCTTTGAAATCAACAGAAGCCCATGTTTCCTTAGCTGCTTCTATTAGCAAGGATCTGATTCAGAGCACTTTTCTTGAGTACCAACGATACGCCAGGCCCTTTTGGAAAGATCATCTGGTTTAATCCTCACAAAAGTACATGAGAAAGATATTGTTAGAAACCAAGACTCAGAAACAGTAAATAATTTGCCTAAGGGCTTCCTAGTATGAGTAACAGAGCCAAAACTTGAACTCAGGGCTTTTGATGATAAGTTGACTGTTTAAAGCATCTAGATTCTCAACACTTTCTATCCTCAGTAATAAACTTTTTTCCTGTTTTGTCCAAATGTCTATTAAAAACAGTTATGTGAGGGCGCCTGGGTGGCTCAGTTGGTTAAGCGACTGCCTTCGGCTCAGGTCATGATTCTGGAGTCCCAGGATCGAGTCCCACATCGGGCTCCCCGCTCAGCGGGGAGTCTGCTTCTCCCTCTGACCCTCTTCCCTCTCGTGCTCTCTCTTTCTCTCTCTCTCAAATGAATAAATAAAATCTTAAAAAAAAAAACAAAAAAAAACACAAAACTTTAAAAAAAAAGTTATGTGAAATTAAAATCAATATTTGATTTGCCTAAATGAAAATAAGAACCACAACTTCTAGCTCTCAGAAAAAATGAAAGTTGTTTTTATTTTTAATTAAGTGTGCTTGGCTTAAGTACATTTTCTCTTAAGGTGTAATGACTAAACCATGATCATTTCTTTTTGTTTATTCATTTAAAACTCAAATAAAAGCAGATAATCAATAGATCATAATCTAAAACTAGAGGATTTACAAGTTAATAAGCTTGAGTCAATAGATATTCCATAACGAAGCCCTCAATGGTGAACCTGACATAATTTGCT
Organism: Callorhinus ursinus; assembly: GCF_003265705.2. NCBI lineage: Eukaryota > Metazoa > Chordata > Mammalia > Carnivora > Otariidae > Callorhinus > Callorhinus ursinus. Next base: position 10,111,743 of record NW_027397116.1, read on the forward strand.
TTACACTAAGCTGGTTGACTTAATGCTTTAATTTAATTCCAATATTAACTGAAAAATCCAAAGAAAAAAGAAAATTTAAATCCTATTATATTCAAATGTTTTCAAAGCAGCAGCTCAATATCATTCCACAACTACTTAAGTGTACCACCGGTATATGTCTAAATCACCTGAGTTCCAATTGTTGATAACCAGTTAACCCCTTTGGAGCCTCTTACAAGTAAGTTGTGGAAGTCTCTTAGTGGTATACCTTTATAATATCTTTTCTTTTAGCCTCAAGGGTCATCAGTTTTGACTCACTATGTGTGCTTTTCCTGACTTATAGGGGAAAAAAAGTGCCTATTTGAAAAGCAACCTCTCTATTTCCCTTCAGATGACCATTTAGCCTGACTCCCCAGAAAGCAGAATTCACACAAACAAATTGCTTAGGCCAAAGAGCAGAGCAAGCCTTTCCTGGTTCCCTGCAGAAAAAAAAAAGAAGTGAGAAAATATCTATATCAAGATATGATATAGGTTGGCTTCCACCTTCCAAAGTCTGGTGGTCCTGGTGGGGGTGGTAAGGAGAATTTGATGCAATACCCAGCACAGTTCCAAGTTTGAGTACAGACAACAGACACTGGAATGCCTCTACTCAAATCCTGGCTCGTCCCTTTATAATTGTATGACAGTTATCCCTGTGGACAATTTGCTTCAACCATCTTTGCATGCATTTCCTTATCTGAAAAATTAGGGTAGTAACTGTCTATTTCATGAGGTTGGTTTAAGGACTGAACAACTTAAAATACAAAGAGCACTCAGAAAGTGCTTGCCATATACTAAACACTCACTGTTGTAACCCTTTGAAAAACTCTTTGGGAAAAGAAGGAAAAGCATCAAGAACATATGCTGAGAATAACTGGAAGGAACAGCCCCAGCCACTGGAGGTAGTGGCCAGATGTGTCTCTCAGAACAGTTACGTGTGCACAGCCAGAGTCCCAATGGTTTCCATTTGTTACCATCCTCACAACAACATTCGTGAGTTCTTAGGTCTGGTTTTTGAGTTGGGCCATTGCCAGTCCCAGCAGAGCTGGGTGGCAGTGTATTTCGGCAGCCTTTTAACCAGGCCAGCTTTAGCTTTCTGGTACCATTGTTGTCACCAAGAGCAAGTCACTTTGGCCAAAGTCAATGGACTAGAAGTTATGTACTGGCTTTTTATCATAGCGTGTCCTTTTCTATTCAGGAGGGATGCTCAGAAAACAGAGAACAGGAATCTCACAGATTTTTATGATGAACGTTTTTTCACATTTCTCCATCTCTGAAATCACGTGCATCTAACAAGTTTACAACTGCTGAAGGTGGCAGTTGTTATATAATTGTCATTTCCTGTGCTTGCACAGACTTGATCAATGCCGTTCACACTCTCGTCACTTCGGTTGGGTTATGTACCCTGTTGCTGCTACATACGTTGAGTTTAATTGTCACTTAAAATGTTTTCAAAAAGATTACACTGTGACTTGGTATGGAAAGTTATTGTAGACATAGAAAGGCACAGAAACAGCAGCTTAATATACAATTAAAAAAAACACAACACTATACCCATACAAGTCTAAGGATGTCTTTCCCCAAATATAAAATAAAAATTCTAAGTGATAAAAAAGCACTGTATCTTCACTCACTTGGAAGCATTTTTTTCTTCTTAGGAATACATAAAACAACAGTGTGTCTTGAAATAAATGGAATCCTGGATTCAAACAAATGGGGTTTATTGCATAATATTTTTTTTAAACAGCCAGCACATTGCTAATAAAACGTTTTCATACAATATTAAATTAATATTTATAAAAACAAAATAAATTTAAATAAAAGATCATTTATTCGTTTGACAGAAACCTACTGAGCGCCCAGAAGGGGCTCACATTTCATATCCTCAGTCTCTGTCCTCTAAGTTCGAGGGCTAGTGGGCAGAGAAGGCAGATTAACAAATCACCATGATGTAATGTAAAAATGCCATAAACAATATAAAGAGCAGAAAGGAGGAGCAAGTAACTGCCTGGGGCATCAAGAAACTCTTCCAAATGCAGATGACATCAAACTTCTTTCTAAGGATGGCTAGGAGTTGCCAGTCATGGAAGCGCCATCTGAACAAAGGAGAAGTCATGGGCTAAAGCAAGCCTCGAAGAAGAGTGTGGTAACCAGGCCTCTGAGTCACAAGGCTGGAACACAGGCTGCGAAGGAAGAGGGGCAGAGCATGGATGGGCAGAGGGTAAGCCTACAGAAGCAAGTTGCAGGAGTTCATGCTGCTGAGGACTGGCATTGCCATCCGCAAGTCTTCCTGATCAGATCCAAGCTATGGCATCCCAATCACTTTCAAATTAGAAATGTTGGCACTTGATTCTTCCACTTGACTGGAAGTGAAATAGAATCTAGGAGAGCAAGTAAGTGAGGTTGGAAAACATTCAAAAGTTGGGAGGCCGAAAATTAGCTATTTCTACCTAAAGGTACCATGATTTCCTCTCCTTAAAGCTATATGAACAGGAATGAAAAAAACCCCTGAAATCAGGACATAGACATTCATGTAGGAGCAGCAATGGAGTTACAGAAAATGGAAGGAGCAGCCCAAAAGACTGAAAGGTCACTGACACTCGGATTTAAACAATAAATTACCTGATTCGGCAGCATTCCTTTGACATATAGATATCAGGACTGCTTCAAATCTAAGAGATAGGATGTTAATCAGACCACTAATCAGTTTTGCCAAGAAGAAAGGTCTTTCCAGAGACAGTCTTAGCAATCCTTAGCCATGTTTCCGTCTAATATCAAAGATATGACCTTCATTGGGAGTGTTTGTTTTAGGATCACCATACATCCTCTCACCAAGATCTGCCACCACTTAATAATTCATACTGAAAAAGGAGACTATCTGACCCTTCCCCTCTTCAGCTGACCCAAGACCAGCAAATCCATCACCCAACTAACAACCACTCAGATCCTCTCTTTCTGCAGACACACAGACATGGTGGTCAGATGGCCAAGAATACTCTGAGGCTGTAAGGTGATTTAGACTGAGAATTGCTTTCCATGTTAGGCAATAAGAAATAAAGCAAGTTAAGAGAAAGAGAAGATGGAAATATCATGCAGCCTCAGAAAGAGAAACTCCAAGTTGACAGTTTTCCAATTTCTTTTTTTTTTTTTTGAGTGCAGTTAATACACAATGTAACACAATGTAATATCAGTAACATCAGTTTCAGGTGTACACATAGTGATTCAACATCTCTATACACTATACTATGCTCACCACAGGTGTTGCTACCATCCATCCCCATACAACGCTATTAAAATAGCACTGACTATATTCCCTACGATGTACCTTTTATTCCCGTGACTTACTCCTTCCATAACTGGAAGCCTGTATCTCCCACTCCCTTTCACCCATTTTGCCATCCCCCCAACTCCCAGCAACCATCAGTTTGTTCTCTGTACTCTAATTCAGATTTTTTCTTTGGTTATTCATTTGTTTTGTGTTTTAGATTCTACATATGAGTGAAATTATATGGCATTTTTCTTCTCAGTCTGACTTATTTCATTTAGCATAATACCCTCTAGGTCCATCCAGTTGTTACAAATGATAAGATCTCATCCTCTTTTATGACTGCATAGTATTCCATTTTATATATATATATATATATATATATATATATATCTCACATCTTCTTTATCCATTCATCTATCAATGGACGCTTGGGTTGCTTCCATATCTTGGCTATTGTAAATAATTCTGCAGTAACATAGGGGTGCATATATCTTTTCAAATTAGTGTTTTCATTTTTGGAGGCTAAAGGCCCAGTAATGGAATTATTAGATCCTACGGTATTTCTATTTCCAGATTCAAAGAGACAAAGCTGTATTTCACGTGCTTGGATTCTATTCTTTCACTTTTTCTCCTTAGACAAGTCAAGAAGAGTTTCTGTTCCCCTTAACTTAATATGCTTGGCGAGAATATAGACTACATCATGTCCCACCTTTTCTGTAACTATACATTGTAAGTTTTAAAATCTGAGTGTCATAGTTCTTATTGGAAAATACGATTGATTTCTGGATTTGATCGTAATTTATTATTAGATGCTTTGGACTTTTTTGTAGTCAATATCCATACTTATCCTTTCAAACACATATGTTTGTATTAGTCAGGAGAATTTAGGAAATGCTGTGGTAACAAATAAAACTCCAAATATCAGTGCTTAACACAGTAAAGGTGGGGAAAGCACTAGTGGATTTGGCTGCCCTTCTCCATCTTATATTAATGACAGACCATGATAAGGAATAGCATGATGGAGGGCTCTGTGAGATGTTTTTGAGGTCCAGGACTGAAAGTGGCTTACATCCCTTTTTCCATATGCATTAGTTGTATAACCCCTTTTATGTGTGTAGGGAAGCTGAGGAATGTAGAAAAGTAAATGGATTTTTGAGAAGCACTAATATTCTCTGCTGGATTTCTCTTCTCTCTCTCTCTCTCACTCTCTATCTCTCTCTCTCTCTCTCTGGTCTGACATTGCCTACGATTACCAGTACAGTAATGAATACAGAGCATCCTGTTTCTTTAATGGTTTTTTTTTTAATTTTAATTCCAGTATAGTTAACATACAGTGTTAAATGAGTTTCAGGTGTACAATATAGTGATTCAGCAATTCTATACATTAGTCAGTGCTCATCATGATAAGTATGCTCTGAATCCCCTTCATCTGTTTTACCCATCTTCCCACCCCCCTCCCTTCTGATAATCATCTGTTTGTTCTCGATTGGTAAGAGTCTGTTTTTTGGTTTCTTTTTTTTCCTTTGTTCATTTGTTTTGTTTCTTAAATTCCACATATGAGTGAAATTATATGGTATTTGTCTTTCTCTGACTTCTTTCACTTAGCATTATATTCTCTAGATCCATCCATGTTGTGGCAAATGGCAAGATTTCATTCATTTTATGGCTGATTAATATTCCATTGTATATGTATACCACATCTTCTTTATCCATTCATCTATTGATGAACACTTGGGCTGCTTCCGTAATTTAGTTATTGTAAATAATGCTGCAGTAAACATGGGGGTGCATATATCCTTTCAAATTAGTGTTTTTGTATTCTGTGGGTGAATACCCGGTAATGTGATTACTAGGTCATAGGGTGGTTCTATTTTTAATTTTTGGAGGAACCTCACTACTGTCTTCCACAGGGGCTGCACCAGTTTGCATTCCCACCAACAGTGCAAGAAGGTTCCTTTTTCTCCATATCCTCACCAACAGGTGTTGTTGATTTTAACCATTCTAACAGGTGTGAGGGGCTAGCTCAATGTGGTTTTGATGTGCATTTCTCTAATGATAAGTGATATTAAGCATCTTTTCATGGGTCTGTTTTCTTTGGAGAAGTGTCTGTTCATGTCTTCTGCCCATTTTTTAATTGGATTATTTGTTTTGGGTGTGTTGAATTGTATAAGTCCTTTATATATTTTGGATACTAACTCTTTATCAGATATGTCATTTGCAAATACCTTCTCCTATTCAGTAAATTGTCTTTTAGTTTTGTTGATAGTTTCCTTTGCTGTGCAGAAGCCTTTATTTTGATGTAGTTTATCTTTGCCTTTGTTTCCCTTGCCTCAAGAGACATATCTAGAAAAATGTTATGGAGAGGGTATCCTGTCTTACTTGATTGTTATATTAATAGTGAGATTTATAAGGCTTTATCATTAAATATGATTTACTATATGACTTTAGTAAATGCTCTTTATCAGATTAAGGAAAATTTCTCCTATTTTTATGTGGCTAAGAGATTTTATTATAAATGGTTGCAGAATTTTTTAAACTCTAATTAAAGTAATCATATGTAAATCAATTTTAAGGACTAACTCCTGTATAATCATAATATTTCTTTTAAATATGCTACTGGACACTATTTGCTAATACGACTTTTTCATCTAATCTCAAGTGATTTCGTTCTATAACATACTTTTCTTGTTATGCTATTGTCCAATTTTGATATTATCCCAACTTCATATGAGTTCGGTCTCTGGTCCATTTAATCAATTTTGGTTAAACACTTTGTACATAATATCAGTTATCTGTTACTCACAGATTTAATTAAAAGCAATAACAAAAACCTCACTGGTAAACTCTCTGGTTCCAGGCATTTTTGGAGTAGGGGGCTGATTCGGGACTTTGTTTTATTTTATTATAAAGCAGGATTGATCTATTATTGAGTGCATTTGTTTAATTTTTTCTATTTTTCTAGAATTGCTCATTTTATGTACATTTTTACATTTATCAAAAATTGTTCACATTTTCCTATTTCTAAGGATAACTTGATCCATGGAGACTGAAGGATTTTCTGCCATCCTAATAGCCCAGACTCTCTGGAAAATGTCATTTTGTGTTTTAAAGCACCAGCTTCCCTATGCAAATTTCCTATACCACCTAATGGTATTATTTATTCTTCACTGGAGAAAGGTATTTTTTTCAGCTCACCCCCAATTTCAGGTTATGTGAGAATACAAAAACTATATCATATTGTACTCCCTATAGATAAAGGTGAAAAATCATATTCATTATTATGTGATCTACTTTATATGTACATGTGCATAAATAAATTTTTAAAGACCAAATAATTGAAGTCAGTAACAAGAAAGAATTTACAGTTACTCAATTATTTAATGTACATTTATCCAATACCTACTAGGTCTTCATTAAAAAACATTTACAAGGATAATGTTTATAAATTTAACTTAAAAGATGTGCTTACTTTCATGAGATGCTATGCCTTTTTTCAAAATATCATCCTCCATATATTCTCCGTACAAGCCAGGGTGCTATGCAGTAAAAATGCCTTATGAGTTATTCATTGCTTTAGACTCATCCATTTATTCATTCATATCTTCCAGAACTGTTTATTGAATATCTTATGGTAGAAGCATCTCCTAGATGCTTAGGATAGTAATAATAAAATCTAGCACCTATTAAATGCTTACTACATGGCAGGCAGTATTCCAAGGGTTATCTCACTAAAGTTTACAAACTCAAAATGGTAAGTACTATTATTATTATTCCTTTTTTACATATGAGGAAACTGTGATAATGTGAGGCTAAGAAATGGTCCTAAAACAAAAGTTCACTTTGTACTGAGAGGAAAAACACCATGAGCAGACAAATGTAATATAGTAGAAGATCCATTAAGAAAAAAGGTCAATTTAGGAGTAAATTCAAACCCATTCTCTCTCATAAATAGCAATGTGTATGACAAAGAAATTTGGGACTTCTTGTTTCAAGCAAATAATTTTAATTTTAATTGAAAAGGAGTGTGTATACATGAGTTGAGAATCTCAGACTCAATTGCAAAGCTAGTATTGATGCGTCATAGGATCTTGTACAGGTTATTTAAACCATTTGGACTTTAGGTTCAACTACAAAGTGAGGCAGTAGAATAGAGTTTCGTCATTCTTTGACTCTTTAACTCTAATTAAAAGTTTTACTAATAAACTTATGTATACATAGATATTTCATATTTAGTCACAAGTATTATGAGTGTATTATCAAAAGTTGGAAATATAAGACTCTTTTCTTCACTGCACGAAAGTTCAAACAAATCTTTGATTAATCTTTCATTGGAGCTGCCAATTAAAGTAGAGTATAATGTAGTTAACTGGCACTCAAAGTAGGGTCTGTGAACCCATTAGAGTCCCAGAAACTTTTCCAAGGGGTCTTCCAGGTCGAAAATATTTTCATGTTAATATTAAGACATTGTTCTCTTTTTCACATTCATCCCTTCACAGTGTACAGTGGAGTTTTCCAGAGGCTACATGAAGTGTGATGATGTTATCATTCTGGTGGCTAATAGAATACCTGCTTCTGTATTCTTTTTTTCTTTTTCTTTCTCTCTCTCTCTCTCTCTCTTTTTTTTTTTTTAGAATTTCCTCAGCTTTAATTTTTAATATGGTCCAGTATTGGTGGATGTAAAGCACAGAAACAAAAGATTTGGGGGATTCTCTATTGTTTTTAAGAAATATGGGTCCTGGGACCCGGATGTTAGAACCACTATCACAGTTGACAAGAACATTTGAACTCAAGGTAATACAGGAATAAAATCATAACTGTGCCATTTACTGGCAGTGTGACTCTGGGCAAGTTACTTAACTCATCTAAGACTCAGTTTCCTCAGGTGTAATATTATCAACCTCATAGCTTTTTTGCAAAGATGAAATGAGATAATGCACGTGAAGTACTTTACACCAGGTCTGATACGTAAAAGCAAAAACTCTGCTCTAAAGCAATTACCTATCTTGGGAAGGATAGACAAGAAAATGGTAAACTGATAACTTAAATTGTTTAATGAAAAAGGTTTAAAAAAAAATTTTTTTTTTTTTACCACTGGGTACATAACTTTCATTGTGTACTCTTCACTTGGAAGATACAGTTTATCAAAAGTAATAATTAATTAAAACATTTAAAAAAATTAACCTGTTCTTTGTTTTTAAATGTATCAACATTTTATTTTTTTGGGTTTATTCTTTTTATTATTATGTTATGTTAATCACCATATAACGCCCAGTGCTCCATGCAGAACGTGCCCTCTTTAATACCCATCACCAGGCTAACCCATCCCCCCGCCCCCCTCCCCTCTAGAACCCTCAGTTTGTTTCTCAGAGTCCATCGTCTCTCATGGTTCGTCTCCCCCTCCGATATCCCCCCCTTCATTCTTGCCCTCCTGCTATCTTCTTCTTTTTTTTTTTTAAACATATAATGCATTATTTTTTTCAGAGGTACAGGTCTGTGATTCAACAGTCTTACACAATCCACAGCGCTCACCATAGCACATACCCTCCCCAATGTCTATCACCCAGCCACCCCATCCCTCCCACCCCCAACCACTCCAGCAACCCTCAGTTTGTTTCCTGAGATTAAGAACCTGTTCTTAATAGATAATGGGCCTTGTAGTTTATCTACCACTTCATTTTTTGATGATGTTTATTGTTCCAAATTTATCTATGAAAAGAGCTAAGCAAACAATGATGGCAGCTCTTAGTATGAAACATGGCTTTGCTACAGAGGCTAGGGCCAACTCCAAATTAATTGGCTGATATCTGAACACATCCATATCCATTTACCATATGCAAAACTTTGGCTAACCTATTTTCTACATGCAAAGTGAAAAGGAAGTCCTGATATTTAATTCTAAATTAACAATCTCTTCCTTATTATTGAAGAATTCTTATCAATATACAAACATGTTCTAGTATCTCCCTTAAAAAAAAAAAAAATGTGACCACACAGGCCCACAGACCCCTCCAGCTACCAACCTCTTTCCTTGTTCTCTTTTAAAGCCAACTTCTCAAAAGAGTTATGTTAATAGTCCAGGCTTCTCCTTCCACACATCTGGTTCTCTCTTCCTCTCCAATCAGAGTTCTGTCTCCACAGTCCACTAAAAGGCTTATTTCAAGACCACTTGCCACCAAATCCAAAGCCCATTCTATGTACAACTTCTTTAACATTTCAACATCATAAAACAAAACAAAACAAAACAAATTTCAGCATCATTTGACACTGATGACCACACCTCCTTTTACAAAATATCCTTTTCTTTTGGTGTCCGTGAAATTGCACTCTCCAGGTTTTCTTCCTACTTCACTGGTCTCTTCTTAGTTTTCATTACTGACTCATTCTCTTCTGCTTGAACTTCTCATCCTCACCCACTTTTGACACTGACTTTGGTGCTGGGCCCTCTCCTCTCTCCACCTATGCTCTCTTCCTAGACTCTCCCTCTCTTCTCAGACTCCTCTTAGACCCACTCTGCACGCTCTTCTTCTCCCCATCCCTTCATTTTCAATCCTGTCCATATTCATTGATAGCACAGATATTTTTTGAGCACTTACTCTCTATGAGGCACAATTAGAGACACTTGGGTTGGAGCAGAGAATGAAACACATACAGGTCTCTGCCCCAGTGGAATTTACATTCTAGCAAAAAGAGAGAAAGAATAAATAATAACTGTAATCAATTAATAGATTACATGATATGTTAGAATGAGTGATGAAGGCTTTGGAAAAGAGAAAAATAGAAAGCAAGAAAAGGGGTCCCAAAATGAGAGGAGTGGGGGAGGAAAGTGGCAGATTGCAATTTTAAATAGCAGTGGCTCAATGAAAAGATGAACAGAAGTTGCCGGGTCACAGACCATGCACATTTTTAATTTTGATAGATCAGAAGTACTGCTTTTTAATATTTAGTGTGACTGATTTGCCACTTTAAAATTTAATTATCACAAATTTAATTTTTTTCCTCTTCTCCTTTGAAAAATGAGCCATTTTGAAACCATTCTTTTTTTCTCCAATGTTTTTATGCTAACTGAGGCATCGTTCATTTTGCAAGAACTCTAGCTTTTGCTTTATAGATTAAATTGATAGAGCCCATTTGTCCATGAAGAAAAAAATCTGTGAATTGAATCTTCTTTTTGCATTGACACACCATTACAAAATGAATGATATATTCTGAGAGAGGAAAAAATGAAAACCCCTCTTTTACATATCAAATACAAAACAGGTATTTGTGGGAGTAAAGACATAAAAGTGCACACTCATAACACTAGCATATGCATACTCCAAACTGAACATTTTGTTTGAAATTTACAATTGCTTCAACAAATGGCCCCTGAGTCATCAATTATAATTATGCATATCATGATTACTTAAAAGGATGATATGCATTTTTACTTTCTTGAGATCTTTCAGATTACGCCTTCGAACATTAGTTAGAACCCAGAGCTAGGAATGCTTTAACACTTGTGTGTGCTTTTGGTCTCATTCTATGTGTGGTCATCAATAATGTCCCTAACCTTTCCAGCTGCCTCCTAGCTGTTTGAAATGTACAAGTGACCAGTGCAAGGGTGTGGATGACTCCACATAAACATGTGCCCACTGTCAGAAAAACAGACCAGGTACCTGTGATTCTGATAGTGGTCCGGACAGAGGACAGTATAAGTGGCTTCGACTCAGCCCTGTTTTTATAATCCCCACTTTGTGATCAAAAGACAAACATCTGCATCGAAAGAATGATTACAAATTTTGAGATAGAGCAAACATTCAATAAAGATTTTTAAAATCTTATTCCTAAGAAAATACTTTCCTATTATCTTTTATATATGGTGATCCATATTTATTGGCTGAATAATATCAAATGAATTCATTAATTAATTCTTGGCAGATTTTTTATTTCATCAGGCACTGACCATGACCTACATACCACAATAGGACAAAATTTTAACACCTCATTATTCTCTCAAATTGCATTGTAGAGCTCTTTATACCAAATTGGTTCTTCACATTTTTGCCTAATGCTACTCAGTGTTTCCCAACCAATTTTCATCCAAAAAAATTAGGGTGATTTTCACAGCCCTCTCCAGTCTTGCCACCAATCCCTTTCCAGCCTAAATCCCCACCGTTCCCTATACTTCGGCTCCATGCAACTCCCAGCTCATTCTCAAACACATCCTGCATTTTTTCTTCTGTTCTTTCTTCTAATCACTCACACGTTTTCATCTACTCAAACTCTGCATCTTTCCTGACCTCTATCAGATGCTACCTCCCAAATAAGTCTGCCCCCACTCCTTAGCCTCCTCCCTTCCCTGTGAGAAGTGTCCCTTCAGTATTTCCCTGGCACTCTGCTACAGCACTTACCACACTCCAAATTTTGTATATCTATGTTTATTATTGACCTGCTCTAGTAAATTATAAGCTCCTAAGAGTCAGGAGCCTCTGTTTTCCATCTTATTTCCCCCACAGCAACTTTATAGACTCTTGTACATACTAGATGCACAAAGGTGTTTAAAGAACTGAATGGGGGTGGGGGACGCCTGGGTGGTTTAGTTGGTTAAGCATCTGACTCTTGGTTTCATCTCGGGTCCTGATCTCAGGGTCATGAGATCGAGCCTGGCGTCATCGGGCTCCACTCTCAGCATGGAGTGTGCTTAAGACTCTCTCCCGGTCTCCTTTGCCCCTCCCCCACCTCTAAAATAAATAAATAAATAAATAAATAATCTAAAAAGAATTGAATGTAGCTACAGACCAACAATACTGGATGTTTCTACTAACCATTTTAGCAGCTCTGTCATACCACTTAGCAATGCCCCCTAGTACATGCACACACTTCATGCAGGTAAAACAACAGACCATGAACTTAAAGGGTTTTTCTGCTACCTTTCTTGTATTATGAATCAATCTTTGATTCTGGAGCAACACCGCATGCATGTGCGTGCCATCAAAAAATGTCTTTGTCCTATCAGCCAGGAGGTATGTAGGCAGAGATAGCAGTGGTAAAGTAAATCACATTTGAAATCAGTGGAAATTTTCTGTATTATCATTTTTCAGGCTTGGAAGTCTCATGCTTAGATAACTATGGATAAGTAGTCAAGGCTGTAATTTGGCTATGGGTAATAAAAGATCACTTCTGTATTGAGACTGATGGGACTTTTCCAAAATGAGTACTAGATATAAACATGTTGATCAACTTTGGAGAAGTTAAACATTAACTTTATAAATGGAAAGGAAGATAGACCTCCAGAACCCATGCCTCAAATGATCTGGCTTTCAGAAATCTACAAAAATATTTTGTGTTGATTTGTCAGCATTAAACTATGTAAATCATCCTATTGATTGGCTGTACTCTGTCCAAAGCCATGGCTTTTAGGCAATAATAAATAAGAGTAATAGTAAATAATAATAAACAAGAGCTTTTCCTACTTCTCGTGTTTTATTTGTAGTCTAAACCAGAAACTTGTCTATGACCATTTGTTTATTGTTATATTTATAGTAAAATTATAACTTATGATAAAACTTTAAAAAGAAGCACCCAAATGGTTCAACTAAGGAAAACAGAGGTTAATATAATTAAATTTAGATTCCTCTGAAGCTCTCTTTATACAAAAGAGAGCAAAATTTTGATGTGACATATTCTCTGGATCTTGGCATTCATGATAACTAACAAGGAAAAGAATCCTGTAACCGGGTTAGGATTTACAGGCCAAAAGTCACACATTTTAAAATGAGGAGTGTATGATAAGGTCATGATAAGGAGTATAGACAGAAGAAACCCCATCAGCTGGGAATGAAGTTGATGGTGACCAGGAAGATTAATCCTTTCCAAAATGTAATAAGCACACACACAGTACTCTGTTAATGAGCACAGCGGTACCTGCACACCACTATTTTAGTTCATAACCAGGAGCAGGGTAAAAAGATTCCTAAGGGCCAAGGTTAGTGGGTTCAGTGAAAACGCACCACAAAGACCAGAGGGAAAGCTTTGGAAACTGCTGGATCATCAGATCAATAGACTCAAAGATGACTAAGTTAGGTTGCTTTATGCAGTTTAAACATTTGTGCAGGGAGTCTCCCCACGCAGCCTTTTATTGACAGCTACAGATCAATGGTAATTTTTGATCATTTTCAACCTACATAAACCTATTGACCCCATGGCCACCTTTGGAGCACTTCAAGTCATCAAAAATAATCAGAGGAGATGGTGTAAAATTGTCAGACTGCTGAAGACTCCAAGTAGTTTCATGTGCCCCTAGGAGCAGAGTTGAGAGGTTAAAATGTAGTTCAAATTGCCAGCAGAACCTCAACTGGCAAAGTGTTCCAGAGAGTCTTGTCTTTATGTCTCATAAAAGGATATACGGATTTGGATCCAGACTCTGACCCTTATGCATAGAAGTTTAAAAAAAAAAAAAAAAAGCTAAGTCTCATTGGAAATATTAGATTGTAGAGACTGGATTATGCCTCTTCTCCTCTGTTGAATGATTCTTTCCACCTGCTGCATAGCAAAAGTAGTTAAATACTTGTAGAATAAAAATATGAACATTAGGTGGATGTGAACATGGGAAGGACAATGACAGATGGGAAGTGAGTACAGCTTGTAGCCCAGAGATGGGGGACAACAAGAAACCTACCTCCTAAGAACCAGTAAGATGGAAGAGAGGGAAAGAAGGAACAAAATAAGGACAACGAGGAGGAAGAAGTAAGAGTATTGAATCGAGATCATCTCCATAGGGGATGGAAGTAGGGGGAGCAGAGGAGTGAAAGGGAAGAAAAGGGTTTTTAATGATGACTTTTACTAGTCAATAGGGGAGAACACTACATCCCCAAAGGAAGGAATTTCATCCAAAACACTTAAGGTAGACAGTGCTCAAGCAAATCTGAATTTAAGAGGAAAAAAACCAAGTAACTGAATAAACAAAAAAGATACAACCCAATCTGCAGAATGAACTCTGCCCAAATTTTACAGCAGGGTTCTAAAATAGTGAACTTTGGTGTTGGAAATCCACTCAAGAGAGAATAATATAAATGATTTCTTTAAATGTCAAAGAATATATTGGTAAGGATCGTCTTGCCATTTTTAAATTGTCTGCATTTTTTATATGTGACCTTTACTAAATATTGACAAAAAGCATGGTCATTAATGAGGCTTATGTAAGGGGTGTGTGTGTGTGTGTGTGTGTGTGTGTGTGTGTGCGTGTGTGCGTGTGTGTGTGTGTTGTAGTTCTTCAGAAATAACAATACAATGTGAGAACTTGTCCTCAGCATAAATTTATGTATAAAAATTCTCCTCTACATTTCCTTTACATTTACAATATGAGATTCTTTCTTTTTTTTAAGATACAGACCAAAGTAAGCAAAACAACTACTGTAATCACCTTTTGTAGGAATAAACCTCTAAAGATCTCTGTGTCAGTCATGCACGAACTTCAACTTGAGATCTGCAGGTCATATTTCTACATTAGATGGCAGATGTTTTGAGGCCAGGGCATTCTGAATACTTCTGCTTTCCGAGGATCTGAGCTATAAATGTTTATTAAAAGGATCTATAATGAAATCAGTTTTGTTATTTTTTTAATGGTTGCCTGAAGTGTGTTGGATGAATGAATGCCGGTTGTTAATCATTAAGTACTCACGTTACCAAAAGTGTTTGGTAGTATTGCCATCTAGGGGCTGAATGGAATTCTCAGCTCTGAAATAAACTGTAATTGAGCAGGTGCTGCTATTGACAATATACATATGTTTTTGCTTTATAGCCCACATGCTTTTCATGTTTCTTATGACAAAATCTATCTCTAAATGTCCCCCAACAGCCTACCTTTTTTATATATAATCTGTTAGAGGTGATTACTATTTGCTTTGGAGCTTATGCTTTTTTGGCATTTATTACTGAATATTCTGAACAAAGAGTTTTTCTTTTTTGCATTATTAATCTTGCCCATGTTTGCCCTATTTCTACAGAAAAGGAATCATTTATCAGAAAAGAGTGTTTGTAATCGGGACTTGTAGCATCTTCAGATTTAATATTCATTATGGTCATTCTAGTTCTGTGCTGTATTTATCTAAAAGACCAATCCAATGTTGTGGAGAAATAAGTTTTAAATATTTATGATCTAACTTTTAATATTTTAAAAAAGAGGAATTAGTATTTCTATAAAATTTGTTTCAGAGTCTGGTCGCTTAGCAAATGTTTAAATATTAAAAGATTTCAAGAGGTTAGCATGTAATATCATAATGGGACTTATTGAAAGAGGAAAATTGACTTACAAGTTTTTGATAAATAAAGGAAATTATATTTTCTCTGCTTGTGTTTAACACATAATAAGAGACATTAAACAGTTGAAATTTATAACCAAGAATGTGAGGAAACAGTGTCAAAAATTATTTCTGCAATGTGTTTTGGTTTTGTCTAACCAGTTTTTTGGAAAATGGTTCAGTTCAATTTCGCCACCTTGTTTTAGATTTTATTCAAAATAATATTTGGATGCCTCTACATTAAGGAGAATTTCCATTCACATAATTTTGTCTGATGCTTTCAGGTATCTACTCTCAGAAATAACTTCCTCTTCTCTCCCCCACTTTTGTCCTTTTGTATCCACCAAGGGGAAGACAATTGAAAACTGTCATATTTAAACATCTAATAAACCAAACCTGATCTTACACACCTTATTAAGCATAAATATCCCATTAAGCCAGTCAAAACTTCCTCATGATTATTCACGTATAGTACACAAAAGAAAGTGTATATGTGTCTGTGTGTCTGTGTGTCTCTGGGTGTCTCTGTGTCTGTATGTGTCTTTGGGGGGGTGTGTGTGTGTTGTGCGTTTACCTATACACATATTAATGGTCCACTTGCAGACATAATTGCTATTTGTAAACAGACATACCCATCCAGCCCAGATGTAGAAAGAGCACCTTGGGCTCTTTCAAAACATGAAGACTTTTAGTTCCAGCTTTTAGTTATGTAAAATATGTTAAATGTTCTCTCCAAGCAGGAAGAAAAAAAAAAATCTTAATTCTACTATCCTTTTTTTTTCTTTTAAATCAACAAAAACCAAATTCTCAAAGCCTAGCTAACAATTACTTTTGATAAGTTTGATGGTTCTAGTTATGGTGTTTTTAACAAATGAGAATATTTTCACATGTATATCACTGGTAGACTTCTCTAAGAGTGTTTGTGCATTCATAGTTCAGTTTGCTTGTTGTTTTGTTTTCTTGTGTCTGTTTTACTGCATTTGTAAGTTATAAATACCAAGAGAATGAGAGAGGGAGACGAGGGAGAGTCATATGTGTAAACAAATGGTGCTGGAGATTAACTGTTCCAGTTAGATCTCCAAACCCTTAAGATTATCCCATTCTTTGTCATGAAACTTGGTGCCACTGATTTCCACTGTGAGCTGGATGTAGCACTGACCTGAAGCATCAAAGATTTTTTTTTTTAATGTTATATATCACATCTTCTGGGTTGCAAACTCTGGAAAGGGAAGGATCCTATCTGATCCATATTTTGTGTATGTCTGAAATTACACAACATTAGATAATTTATTCAGGTGTGAAGAACAATAAAAAAACACATTGTTTTCTTAATAATTCAAAAACTCTGTTGTGATATTTTTGCTGCCATTGCTCCTATAACTTGGTCAGAGAATGATCTTCTAGCAATTGTTAGTAGCTCCTAAAAGAAAACTAACCTGTTAATTTTCGTGCAGGGAATGAGCCTTCAAGCCCACCTGTTTGGGTTAGAACCATTCACAACATATCACGTTGGAATTGTGGCCACAAACCAGGCAGGAGAAGTTTCAAGCCCCTGGACTGTGGTTCAAACCCTAGAATCTTCCCCAAGTGGACTGAGCAACTTTACCGTACAACAACAAGAGAACGGCCGGGCGTTGTTACTACAGTGGTCAGAGCCTGTGAGAACCAATGGTGTGATTAAGGTAATGTCTACTCTGAATATGAAATCATGTTTGGTGTTCTCCAGATAAATAAATGAGCCCTGACATGCCATCAGGTCACTGTGGGAAAACACCCTTCACCGTCTTTTTAATCCTCCTTGATAGATCCTCCAGGCACTTAATCATAGATCGGAGAAAACTAGCTCCCATGTATTATGCTTCCTATGAACCCAACATTGGGCTAAGTGCTCTCCGTGGATTATCTCATTTAATTTGCACATCAACCCTATCAGGTAGGTGCCACTAAATTTCATGAGGCATATAAAGGCTAAATAATTGTCCAAGCCCACATTGCAGATGATCAAATTGCAATTTGAAGTCAGGAAGTCATGCCAAAACTGAACTCTAAATGACTGTTCCTGCTGCCTCCTGAATATCCTGCCCAGTTATTTGCTTAAGTCTTGCCTAATTTGTGCTTTGAGCAGAGCTCACTGAGCAGAAGACAGGAAGCTCCCCATGTCTGTTAATGCCCCCGCCTCCACGCATAACCATGAAGAGCAGTCTTAACTAATGTCCTAGGTGTCTCTCAGGTTTTACCAGGCTGTGAGCACAAATAAGGTTGCATTTCTATTATTAGACTGTGTTTTGTTACTTTGAATAATCACCCACATGCAAGCCAGTCTTCATCTCCCTTTTGGATGTTCCTCCCCAACAGTTGGGGTGACTTATCTGTCAGTCTGTGGCTGCCTCTAGCCCTGGACCACCACTCAGGCCCTGATCAACTGCCTTCTGCAGGCTGGGACGGCTGCTCCTATAGGCACTGCCTCTCCCTGACCACTCCTTCTCAAAGCGGCAAAGAGTCCCCCATTAATTCCACATAGAACAGTTAAGACTAAGCTGTAACTTTGGAGAAACCCTCCCTAAAAACCCTATAAGGAAGATGACAGCAGAAATTACCTACAGCAACAACTTAGAACTGTAACTAGAGCTCATAGGCCCAGGCCCATCCTCGTGGGCCTCCATGTAGCAGACTTACCTCACTGCTTAGTACAAGGGCTGCCTCTCAGCCAAGCTCCAGGCCTGCTACAAGCAGCAGAAGCAAGCTGCCTTCTACCAGCCTGCCTACATGTGCCAGTGCTTGACTTCCTCCAGTCCAGGACAGGAGGCTCGAGCCATGAGATCCAGGGTCTCAAAATCCAAGCCACAGCCCTAAGATCCCATCAGAGAAAAGAGTCTGTCTCTTCATACCCATCAAAGCACCCCTCCTTGTGAGTGTTTGTTTCCCATTCCAGTGTCTGCCTCTTCCTGGCATGATCGACAATAGGAATATCTACTCCTTTATCTTCATTTACATTTCACCAAATATTTATTGAGCTTCTACTAAGTGCCAGGCATTTATTCAGGAGTGAACAAGACAGGCAAGATCCCTGCTGTCACACACCTTACCTGTGTGTGTGTACACACACACACGTGCATGCACACACACACACACACACACACACACACACACACACACACACACATGAATGGTAGGGGTACAGAGAGGCAAACAAAAAGCTAGTACACAAATAAGAGAATTTCAGGGAAGGATGAAAACTATAAAGAAAATTAAACAGAATGGGCGCCTGGGTGGCTCAGTTGGTTAAGCGACTGCCTTCGGCTCAGGTCATGATCCTGGAGTCCCGGGATCAAGTCCCGCATCGGGCTCCCTGCTCAGCGGGGAGTCTGCTTCTCCCTCTGACCCTCTTCCCTCTCGTGCTCTCTATCTCTCATTCTCTCTCTCTCAAATAAATAAATAAAATCTTTAAAAAAAAAGAAAATTAAACAGAATAATGTAATTATGCCTGCTCGGGCTATTTTAGAATGGATGATCATTTGAATTGAGTTGACATTTGAGCTGAGCCCTGAATGACAAGACCGAGTCAGTCATGTGAAGATATGAGAGCAAAATGTTCCAGACAAAGTGAACAGCAAATGCAGGGCCTGAAGCCAGAAATGAACTTGGTGCATTCAAATGAAGGAAAGAAAGCCAGTGTGGTTGAAGCATCAGAGGGGTGCAGGGAGAGAAAGATGAGAATGGCAGATTGGTAGGGGGTAGATTGTGTCCAACCTTGTGGGCTGTGATGAGTTTGGAGCTTATTCTAACTGCGATGAAAAATTATTGAAGGGTTTAGGCAATTAAATAGCATAATCAAATTTATGTTTTCCAAAATCACTCTGGCTACTATGCAAAAAATGGACTCTAAGAAGACCAGTGGAGTTTGGAAGATACTAAAAATTTAGGGTGGAATTTATGGTGGCTTGAATTAGAGTGGGAGCTGTGAGGGTAGAAGATGTAGGTGGATTGGAGATATATCCAGAAAGCAAAATTGACAAGATCTGTTAATGGACTGGATGTGAAACAAGAAGCAAAAAGGATATTCAGGCCTTGAGTCATTGACTGAGAAGGTAAGGTTGGAAAGTGTATGGGTTTGAAGGGACAAATAGGCAGTTGGAGGTATAAGTCTAGAACTCTGTTTTTAGAATTCATTCATATATGGGTAGCATCTAAACCCATGGGCCTAGAGGAGATCAGGTATGGAGAGAATGTAACTAGAGATGATGAGAGACTGGGATCAAGCTCTGAGGAATACAGAAGGTCAAGAGGAGGAAGTGGGGCCAGCAAAGGAGACTCAGAAGAGGCAAGTGGTGTAGAAAGACAGGTAGGTGAGTGGGGCATCCCAAAACTGTGGAGAAAGTATGTCCGATGCTGTTGAGAGATCAAGTGGAATGAGGGCAGAGAAGTCATCCTGGACCTGGAAATGAGGTAATCATTGTGACCTTGACAAGAAAATCAAGTGGTAAAATGAGAAACCGGGTTGGGATGGCTTGAGGAGAAAATGGCAAGTGAGGAATGAGGACCCCAACTCCTTAAAGAAGTATAGATGAAAGCAGAGAAAAAGGGCAGTAGCTGGGGGACTAGAGTGTCAAGAAGTTTTATTTAAAAATCAGTGAAAGATACTAGAATACATTTAACCACTAATAGAAATAGCCAAGTAGAGGGAGATAAATTGGTGATGCAAGAGATAACGAGAATGATTGCAGGCCTCAAATCTGTAGGAAGGAGCGGGTATGGGATCCAGAGCTCAAGTGGGCTCCACAGGGGCAGAGATACTTCATCCAGAGCATAAGGAAGGAGGGCACACAGTCTCAGTCTAGCTTCACATGGACATGGTGATGATAATATATAACATGAGAATATTCCCTTTTGACTGCTTCTATTTCCCTAGTCAAGTGTGTGGTCTGTCAACAACCACCTATGAGGGACAGAGGAGGGTGATGGCAGTTGGTGGGGAAAGGGGAAGATATGAAAGAATCACTTTGGAAAATGAAAGAGCGAACATATGGGGGAATGGAATAGGCCTACAAGTGGGGAATCACCCACTTAAAATTTATAGTAAGATATTTAAAGTGAGACCAGTCAGCATATTCAAGTGTTTTTTCCCAAACCCAGTTAGAAGCTAAGGTACAGAGGGAAAGCTATATTTAATACCAGTTAGAGATTTGCTAGGTGAATATGAGGGAGCTCAGGGACTCAGAGCTTTCAAATTGATTATGGAAGCTAAGCTGTCTTCAGAAAATACACTATTTCCCTTCCCTTGGGGGTGTGGTCTTGCCCTAGGAACCCAACTAGAAAAAAAAAAATCACACTGAAATACAATAATCCAACATAAATTGATTTCCAAAAGTCTAGGCTATTTAATCTTAAATAACAAAAAGTGTATCAACAGTGCAGTCCAAGTTAAGTTTGCCTGTAGGACGTTTTGAACTAGATGTGCCTCCCAAGGGATTCTGATGTACACCCCAGCCCCTCTTGAGGGATGCCATCCTGGGGAGTCACTACCAACCACAGGAAGGTATCATATCTCTCAGGTGCATTGAGGCTGGAGAAGGGCAGGAAATCACTGTATAAAAACATCTACATTCAAGTTGAGTTACTTCCCATCTTTCCCAAAAAAGGATGAATAATATGGGATAAAAGTTTGCTCTACATTTATATGACAAATGTTCAGATGGTTTTCCCCAGAACAGAAGAATACTTTGCTCCAAAGGAGCAATCAATTCTCCCATGGCCTGCAAGAGAAAACAGTGTGGTTTTTTCCATCTTCTAATCATCAAAGTTTGTATCTATATTTGTGTATATATGTATAATACATATATGAATATATGTCTATGTATGTGTGCCCACACATGGATACACAGACATTTTCAGCTCTGGCACCCTGGTACAAATGGTTAAGCATTATAACTCCATTTTCCAATAAATGCTGCAAGAGACAAACAATGTAGATAGGCCCTACTTACCCGACTCAGAATGAGATCCAAAGTGCTCATCATCTATAAAACAGGGGATTTGAATACTGTTCCTTATTTTTAAAAAAATAAAAAAGGAGGAAACCTATTTGACTTGTTAAGTCAAAGAATCAGCTACAATAGTCCTTAGCTTTTAGATACATGCTTATATGATATCCAACCTTAAAAAGAAAAAAAAAAAAGGCAAAGGAAACCAGTGTTCTTCTTTTTGTGGACTTTACATTAACTAGAAAATATCACATTCCCAAAATTAATATCAGAATGCTTCATCTGGATTAGGACCATCAAGATGAGGAATGGGAGGGAGAGGTTAAAAGGAATGAAATAGCTACATCACGAAGTCATATGTTACACCTTGTTTTCCCTCTTCTTCTCTTCCTACAGACCTACAACATCTTCAGTGAGGGTATCCTGGAGTACACTGGCTTGAATCGGCAGTTTCTCTTCCGACGCCTGGTCCCTTTCACTCTCTACACGCTGACCCTGGAGGCCTGCACCAAGGTGGGCTGTGCACACTCAGAGCCCCAGCCTCTGTGGACAGACGAAGCCCCTCCCCACTCTCAGCTGGCTCCTGCGATCCAGGCTGTAGGGTCCACCAGCATTGAGCTGAGCTGGTCTGAGCCTCTCCACCCACACGGAAAGATAATTCGCTATGATGTGATTCGCAGGTGCTTCGAGGGAAAAGCTTGGGGAAATCAGACAATCCAGGCCGATGAGAAAATTGTTTTCACAGAATATAATACTGAAAGGAACACATTTATGTATAATGACACTGATTTGCAGCCTTGGACGCAGTGTGGGTACAAAATCCACACTTGGAATTCAGCAGGCCACACCTGTAGCTCTTGGAACATAGTAAGGACAAAGCAGGCACCTCCGGAAGGTCTCTCTCCACCTGAGGTAGCCTGTGTATCTGTGAATCCTCCAAAACTGCTGATTTCCTGGATCCCACCAGAACAGTCTAATGGTATTATCCAGTCATATAAACTTCAAAGGAACGGAGTGCTCTATCCTTTCAGCTTTGATGCTGTGACTTTCAATTATACTGATGAAGACCTGCTTCCATTTTCCACGTACAGTTATGCAGTCATAGCCTGCTCAGATGGAGGCTGCTCCACCAGCAAAACCACCAGTTTTACCACTCCTGAGGCTGCTCCAGCAGGAGTCAGCCCTCCAGCTCTCTGGACCATCAACTCAACTCAAATAAATGTATCGTGGGCACCACCATTGATTCAAAACGGAAAGATCACTAAATATTTGCTTAGATTGGACGGTAAGGAGTACCTTGCTGGGCAGAGCCTGTCCCTGCTTGTTTCTGACCTACAACCTTATACTCAGTATAATTTCTCCCTGGAAGCCTGCACAAATGGAGGTTGTACAACTAGTGCATCCAAATCTGCCTGGACCATGGAGGCCCCACCGCAGAGCATGGACCCTCCAAAACTGCAAGTCACAGGCTCAGAATCTATAGAAATCACCTGGAAACCTCCCAGAAAACCAAACGGCCAGATCAGAAGTTATGAACTCAGACGGGATGGAACCATTGTCTATACAGGCCTGGAAACTCGCTATCATGATTTTACTCTCACCCCAGGTGTGGAGTACGGCTACACAGTGACTGCCAACAACAGCCAAGGGGGTATTTTGAGTCCACTCATCAAAGACAGAACCAGCCCCTCAGCACCTTCAGGGATAGAACCTCCAAAATTAAAGGCCAAGGGTCCACAACAGATTTTAGTGAACTGGGATGCTCCAGTGAGGACAAATGGCGATATTGTCAATTATACCCTCTTTATCCGAGGGCTGTTTGAAAAAGAAACAAAAATCATACACATCGATACAACTCATAGTTCTTTTGACACACGGTCATTCGTAGTAGACCAGCTGAAGCCATTTCACAGGTAAGTAGCCAACTCCAGATTTGCTAAGAGTAAGCCACTGACCTTTCTATAGCATGAGAGCCCTCCGTCAGTTCAAATGAAAACTCTAAAAGCAAGATGGGTGATAATCCCCAACCCCCAACCACTTCACCATTGACAGTAGGCTAAACACGCCCTCATCCAGGGCGCCTGGGTGGCTCAGTTGGTTAAGCGACTGCCTTCGGCTCAGGTCATGATCCTGGAGTCCCGGGATCGAGTCCCACATCGGGCTCCTTGCTCAGCAGGGAGTCTGCTTCTCCCTCTGACCCTCTTCCCTCTCGTGCTCTCTATCTCTCATTCTCTCTCTCAAATAAATAAATAAATAAATAAAACCTTTAAACACGCCCTCATCCGGTCAAAACTTGCTTGTGTAACTTCTAGAGAGCAAAATTCCTGCAGGTGACATCTTGAGAGTCAGTTTTTCAGAAACGTTTGCAATTCACCACAATATCTGGAACAAGTCACAGAGATGGGCCCCTTCCCCGAGTCTAGTCCCTCCAGAAAACATCCAGGCCCCTGGACAGTTGGGGGAACCCGGATGGTATTATCTAATCCAGGCAGTGGATAAAATTAGGTATCATTTTAAAGATGAAAAAAGTACCAATGAGAGCTCTTACTAGCCAGAGTTGGACTGACCCAAATTTTGTTTTGGGGAGAGCCTTCTTCCTGAATCCAGCACGTCTTCCAGGGATAATGAGACTCACTGGACTCTATTTCCCCAACCCCTTAGGATCTCCCCAGCTCTGATCCAATGACTTCCCAGGATGGTGCCAGTTTGCAACCTCCTGTTTCTCAGTGGTCCCCTCGGGGCTCTCTGACGTGCATGGATGTGTGCTGCTCTCCATATGAAGGAATCTTACCACTGGCCCTTTTCCTATAGCTTGAAGAATTACTTGGCATTTTTCCCCATCACATTTTAAGTAACTTACATCCCCAGCGAGAAGAGTAATAAAAGACATTTTATGCTTAAAATTTAGTAAAATGAACAGAACCACTTAAAAAAATTAAGGGCTGAAAGAGTGTTGATTTCCAACCACCACTGGTAAAATTCAGCTATTATTGTAATCTACTGATGTGTAGATTAGATCCCTCCTATAATTATCTCTGATATATAGTGCTATTTAAATGAAACATTCATGGTCTTATGCATCTACTCATGACAATTATTTAAGGTTGCATTAAATATTAAACAGTAATTAAAACTTCCGCAGGTATCTTTCATGGCTAATCCACATAGTGTTTGAGTTGCCTTTTATATTACTCTGATTTGGGGCATAAAAAAGACCCAGGTTAGCTGCAGAGCTGTACCTTTTATGCTTCCTCTTTACCTGACTGGTGCCTGCAAGTTTGAAAAATCGTATCAACTTGCTCCCCTTTGAAACTCTCAGCCAAAAAGATTTCTAAAGAAAAAGGTTTCCAGGTGTGAAAGAAGCACTTTTCACAGGCTGGGGGTGGGGGGAGTTTGATCATCTGATAAGCCTGACAGTGACATTTAAGGCGACAAGAGATGTCTCTTCGCTCTCCATTCTCATTGAAGATGTAAGTGACATTCATGACTTAAAACAACATACCATTTCTATATGAAACTGAGGTTCACGTAGTTTGGGGTTTTTCTAGCAGCTTAATGCTAACTGAATACTGCAAATTAGTGTGCCCTCCTGGGGGTACCTGGAGTGGGTCAGGAAGAAGAAGGAGCATGGGAATACTCTAAGTAGCAAAAGGTATATGAACCAGAATTTTAAAACTACCACAGACAATCCAGAAAACAAATAGTCTGTGTGTGGCAAATTGAAATGCGCAGAATTGGCTAGGAGTCAGACCTGCCATAACACCCGGACGGATGGACGCCCCTCCCATAAACCAGGAGTCCCATCACAGTGGAGATAAGCAAGGGAGGAGCAGAGAAGAAGGAGGAGCAGAAAAGGGGAATGAAAGATGGCAGGAAAGAAGAAAGAATTGTAATCAAGAAGGGGAAGGGGACAGGGGAAATAGAAAGCAAGGAAGAGAACAGAAAGCAGCGATAGGAGGAGGGAAAGCAGAAAAGAGAAGAGGAAAGTGCTGGAACCAAACGAAATAGAGATATAAAGAAAAGTGGCTGCAGCTGGAGGGAAAATCAGGGATGTCATAAAATCAGTGGGGCATGGGAACAGAGGGGGAAAAAGCACTTAGGTGCAGCCCTAGGCACTTAATACTAACAAAAGCCCCTTCTTGTTGGAAAGGGAAAGTGCCAGCTATGTAAATAGACCTTTCCAGGTGGCAGGAGACCAACTATGAGGCAAAACATAATTGATTGGTTGAGTTTAACTGGGTGGTGATAAGGTGTCTCCATGATTGATAATCTAGCATGTAGCTGGGTTAACTTTGGCCCCAAAAGGTCTTTGTGTGGTGTAAGAGAGCCTGTTTTAAGATGTCAGGTATCAGGTGAGGGGATTTATTACCATTGAGACCTTAACTCCATGATGTTCCTTCGTGACCTGGAAACATTCCTGGGGAATCATTTAGCTCTGGCTGCAGAGGTAGAAAGAGCCCAGGGCTACGGAAAACTGGTTCATACCCCCTAAGATCTGCATTCTTCATCGTTGTATTAAGTAATTCTGCAGAGTACCAGAATTTTTTATGTTGGAGACAACCTTGAAAGTTATATTCCTGTTTAGGGAAGAATTGTTCCCACCCTTTCCAGACAGTTGAGAAGTTTTGTTTTAGTTTGGGAAGCCAGGAGGATTTAACATGTTCTCAAATTTTTATAAAAAGAGGACTTTGTTGTTCTTTAAAAGGATTAGCTATAGATAAGAATAAATGTAAACTGATTTGTCTTTTTCTTTTCAGCAAATAGTCTCTTTTTATCTGGAAAACAGTCTTGTAAATATTCTTTCCATGAAAATCTGTTTTGCCAATTATGGGTCATTTCTGCCTTGTATCCTGAAGGTATGAAGTACGAGTTCAAGCCTGCACCATGCTGGGATGTGCGTCAAGTGACTGGACATCCCTACAGACCCCTGAGGTTGCACCTCTGATGCAGCCCCCACCCCATCTAGAGGTACGGATGGCTCCAGGTGGATTCCAGCCCACAGTTACCCTTTCGTGGATGGGACCACTTCAGCCAAATGGAAAAGTTTTATATTATGAGTTATACAGAAGACAAATAGCAACGCGGCCTGGAAAATCAAATCCAGTGTTAACCTATAATGGAAGCTCAAGCTCTTTTACGGATTTCGAACTATCGCCTTTCACAGAATATGAGTATCAGGTGAGAAATGTGTATTATCAACAATTCACGCTGAGATTGTGGGCACCCATCAGCACCTGCCTGTAAAAATCCCTTGCAATTTGAAAAGCCACTTAAAGAAACATGGGGCTTAAGGAATTTAATAATATCCTTTAAAATTTTTTAAGCAGTAAATGAGGGAGGAAAGACAATATTCATTTGCCTTCTTCATTTTCTTTGTTCTTGACCCATGTGATATATGCTTGTTATTCCTATGTAAATTTCAGGTGAAGTATTTGCATTCCTTATTAATGAAGTGATTTCTACCATTAAGCTTCTCTCTGTCAGTGTTGCCTTGGCAGGAAACATTCCTTGTTAAAAAATCACTTTGAAAATAACTCCTTAATTGTACTGCGATAGAATAAAACCCAGTGGCAAGTACCTTCACCCCCTGTGCCAAGAAAGATATGGAGTGTTGAGAAAGGTCTACAGGAAAACAAGGAACCTGTGCATGGGGGTGAAGCTAGTTTTGTATGAGAGCAGTCTAAAAAAATAGGACTTTGCATATGCCTAAAATGCCATGAATTAAGAAAAATATTCTGAAAATATTTTGAAATCTTTAGAGGACTTCTGTTAGGTTCACTTTGTTTCGCTCTCAGAGTGTTTTTTTATTTTTCTTGTGATAGCAACTCCATTTCTGGTAGGGGTGGGGGTTGGGAGGGTATGATTCCCCCCCCCCCCTTGCTCAGGTCTGGGGGGAATGTCAATCAGTGAATGTGTAGGATTATCTCCTAACCAAGTGGTGGGCACAGGAGCCATGTTCAGCCCCTCAGATTCACCTGGGCCTTGGTCTTCAGGACAGTGACAGAATTTTAAAAAGGCAGAGGTGAGAGTTCCTGATAAAATACCCCTAACCTCAGTCCAAAAGCTTTTCTTATCCCTGCTATTTCTAGGCATGGTTCTTCAACTATTCTCTTAATTCCATGTACTCCCAATAAACTCCCTTTTGCATAAGTCAGAGCCAGTTTCTCTTGCTTGCAGTCAGAAGCTTGCTGACTGATGCAAGCACTAAGTGCCAGGCACAATATCAAGCGCAATTTTCTAAAAGAGGAAACTGAACCCTGAAAAGCTTACCATAACCAGAAATAATAAAATCACTAAGTCACCAGAAATATGTTGGGCAAATCAATGAGTATGGTGACTAGAGGTAACATTTTAAGTGTGAGAAGAGTATATTTTGGGCCAATAATGTCTGAGACAAATTACCTAAGGAAGTTAGTAAAAATTGAAAATATAAAGAGATTCTTGGATGGTTTGGAGAAATACACAGTTATGTATCCATAATCCCTTGTTTCCATTTCCAAATCTAAAAGGTTTTTCTAGGTTTGGCACAACTCATTTGGCAGCAAAATACAATCTGAACAAACTTGAAACTATTTATAGCATTTATTTATCCCATCTAATGTGAATAGTTATACGTTTTGCTACAGAAATGTCATGTTTTATTACCAGATCATTCTGAGGATATTACAAAATATACAGTATATGTATTTCATTACCTTTTCAAAATCTTAAAAAAAAAAACAAAATTATTTAAAAACACATCAGGCCCCAAGGGTTTAGGGAAAGGATTGTGGTTTATATCATAAAGGAACAAAATGCCTATTGATACCACAGTTGGAAACAAAATAGTATCAGAAACAACCAGAATCTATGTAGCCGGCCACCCTTTTGTTCTTTTCTCTATATCTTTACTAAAAAAGTGTCAAATTATCAAAGACTCTTCTATTCTCAATTATCTGTTCTCCCTTATGAATAAAAGCACACCTTTGTGACAGAGCTGAGTGGAATCAGCAAGAAATCTTTGGCTTCTAATTAGATGAAACTAAATGGCGCATAGATACTGAAAGCAAACCAGCGATTATAGCTTCTTTGGCATTATGTTGTGCCATTGGGTTCAATAATTGGCGAGATGATCCATTGAAGTCTTATGCCAGTTTTTTAAAGAATGGTAAACCTCATGCGTATGTCTTAGCTCTAGTGGGATTTCTTACTGGGAGCTAAGGACAAGCAGGAACCAAGGGACCCACAATTCAGAGGAGAGTTTCTTTTGTAACTCTGTCAGCTCTGGGTCATGCTTCTCCTCCATACTCATTCCACCCAATGGAAGTATTTAATGGGGTTCCCTAACAAACTGATCTCAAAGTTGCACTTACTAGCTAATCCCACCTTGTTACAACATAAGAAGCAGGAGGGTAAAATCTAGCCTATCTGCCCAAAACCCAGTTCTTACAGGAAATATTTTGAGAAGTTTAGACTAAATGCTGAAATAAATGAATTAAAATATTAGATTTATTTAGCCTGTGTAACTGCTGAATCTACATAGACACTGACTAAGGTTACAGAAGCCATTTAGTACGTAACGTACGAAAAGAATTGATTTCCCTTTTACAAAAGAATATTTTGCCATTGAGATGAATTTGCATTGCTCTCAAACCTGTCTGAGGGTTACTTCATCTGCAAGTTGCCTTTCACAAAATACCTTCGTTGTCCCAGAGGCATTGATTCACCCAACATCTGTCAGTGATTTGACCCTTATGCAGAGGATTGTATTTTTGAGGTAATTTATATTTCTGGGAATAAAACCAAAGAACTGAGAAACTGCCCAGAGGTTTGGACCTATTAATCAAAAGTGTGGTGATGATCTGTAATTGGGTAGGTGGTCTTCCACATGGTGTGCCCTGAAGGTGTCAGATACTGCTGTCTGCCACACTCCTGCATGACCCTATACCATTGTACCCATTTCTGTTTTGGAGTTAAGTCATTGAAGGCAGCTGACAAAAATGTATTATGTGGGAAAACCAAGGCAGCACTTCCTAGTGTACATTCACCCATCACTTGACAGATGGAGCTCTGGGCGTGGTAGAGCTCTGGGAGAAAAGAGTATTGAGTGGATGCGTTCCAATGAACAGAAGGGACAGGAACTAGGTGGAGAAAGGGATTCTTACTGAAAGAAAGGGCAATCCCTCCCTCTGGAGACCTTGGAGGGTGAGGTACTGCCAAGTGTCACTTAGCTCACAACAGTTCACAGAACCAGCTTGGTCACTGTCATGTTTGAAGGTGGGCAAAAGCCTTGTTAAATTATGGGCACCTTCTAAGTTTTCAGTAATACCTCACTATTGAACACCTTAAACATACTGGCTCCTTGTGTTTCTAGTAATAAGGCATTACCCAAAAAAGCATGTTTAAAGTGCAGATTCCAAGGGTTGAGGATGGGGATTCCCAGCAATCTGTATTTTTAATAAGCTGTTTTGATGGTCCACAACCCTTCCCCCCACCCCCCGCATTGTTGCTATGCTACTTAAGCCAGATTTTCAAGTGGTGATTTCCCTAATTCAGTGGCTCTCAGCCCTGGCTGCACATTAGAATCACCTGGGGAACTTTAACCACGCTCCCCATGCCCTGGTCCCATCCCCCTGTAGTTCTGATTCTAGGTCCAGGGATCAGTGCGTTTCAAAAGGTCCCCAGGTGATTCTAATGTGCAGCCAGGGCTGAGAATCACAGTCCTAAACCATCATAAACCGATTGCCTAAATAAGTGAAGTTAGCTCCCCACAAGTGCCTAATTTCCATGATGATAATTGATGACCAACCTATTTACCTTGGTCTATCCATGACTTCCCTAAACAAGAGTCCTATTGTTTTGGCATGAAGCTGGAAGGGGTGGGGGGGAGCAGAATATATTATCTGCAAAGTTTCTGTCTCAGTTAATCAAATAATGTCTTTTACTCTTCCTCATGGATTTTGTTTGTTTTCTGTTGGCGTTTTATTTTTTTTTGTTTCTCACTTGGGAGACCTGGCCTTTGGTAGTAAGAGTTATAACATTCACCACCACTAAAAATGGGATTTTTCTAATTTGATTCATTTCGACACAGCTTCCAGAGATTCTGAAGGATCAGCTTTAATAAGAACAGTAAGATATGAAATAGAAATTGTAGAAATTTGGAAGTGCCTTTATATATTTCACAAGATGGATGGGGTGTCTCTGCAGAACCACATGATGCAGAGTCTCATTAGAGAACAAGCATTCTCAGTGAATTTCAAAAACAACTTAGTTTACCAAAACCTAATTCTCAAAAATGCTGTCAATGAGTGATTCATACATAAATGAGATGCATCTTCACTAAACGAAATTCTTCGGTGCACAGACCTTTTCCTTACATGGAGATTACAGGCTTCCTGTTCGACAGAATATTTACAGAATCCAATGTGATACTTTTCACAGACAGTACTCATTCCTATCTTCAACACTTTCACATTCAGGCTGTACTCATCTATATAGTATAAACCTCCAAATTCTTTGTGGGGAAGTTATTCATTGTTCAGCAAGCAAATTAAGACAACGGTCTCTGCACAGGCTTTGGAGAGGGGCCTCGGTGTGAGTCTACTCCATGAGCAGCTTCAGTTTTTACCTGCAGGGAGAGAACTGGGGCTGATGAGCTGCTCCCAGTAATTGTGCATTCATATTCATACTCTCGCTTAAGGCAATGACTCACCATGGATTTGCTAGGGCCTGCCATGGCTCCCCCTTTCACCGAATCACACTGTCAGTGACTTAATTAGTTTTCCTGAAAAATTCCCCCACTTTGACAGGTTTTTGCAATAAGCACCCACGCTCACACGATCTCTGAAGGCCGGAAGGCTTCCAGTGCCTTGTCACTGGGTGACTGAGAAGTGACAGGTCAGCCTCAGAGGAAACCCTACGACTCATTACATATGGGACTGATCTTAGGGCTGGTGCTGTGGGAAGCCACACAGGATGGCAGCCCACTGCTTTCTAACACACCGACCCTGGCTCCAAACAGTTCTGTCTGAAAATGTATGCCAAAGAGGTTGGAAGGAAGGGCTGAGAAGGAGACGGACAAGTGGATGGACCCTCACTGTTCCTGCCAAAAACATCTGTGTGAAGACAGCAGGAGGAGCTGCTGGGACCTTCTCTGTGCAACCCCCACACTGCGGGTGACGAGCTGGAAGGGAAAAGGAGAAAGGACAGCAGCTTCGAGTCCTTCTCTCACTATATCTGGATCCTTGAGCAAATTAACCTCTCCCAGTGGATTCCCCCCGTGTTTAGATGGAGGCTCCCCTGAGTTCTAAATTCTAGGAGCCTCCATGGGGGTGATCTACAACCATACACTTTAAAAAATTCTAATCAAACTTTAGCTTCTCTTGATGGGGCTTGCTTTGAGATTGAATGAGTTGATACGTAAATATGCTTAGGCCAACACCTCACACATAGGCACTACTCACCCAGTGCAATTATGATAGCTATTACTATTCTTACCCTCCCACCTCAGAGTGGAAAGAGGACTTCTCTCTCTCAGTATTCATAAGTCAACCAAGAGCCGGACTCTCACGAACAGCCTAACACCTTATAGTCCTGTAACCAAGAGAATGAAGGACTTTGATCAAATAGGCCTGGTCACAGGACCCCCGTCCTACAGCCAAGGCTTTATGAATCCGTGGGAAACACGTTCAGCCAGAAACAAGCGCTGCCCCAGCACATGACACACACCACCATGCTACTGTGAAAGAGTCCCAATTCCTAGGCTCTTTCTCCTTAGATACTCGCAGCCAGCAGATGAAACTGAGTGAAAAATCATACAGGTTGTCCAAGGCACTTAATTTCTCATAGCCTCACTTTCAAAAAAAAAAAAAATGGGCGTGTTAAAAGAACTGAGAGATCTTGTATGTCTAGCTGGATGCCTGCTACAAGTAGGCCCACCTCCCCCCTCTACCCTCAGCCCCTACTATATTAAAAAGAGGAGGTACTTTCTTCCAAGACAGAAAAGAGCCAGGTTAAGAAAATTCTTACGTCTCTATCGTGAGTCACTAATAAAATGCTAGACTGTAAAACTCTCTAACCAAGAGCACAATTGGTTCTGAAGGTGTGATGCCCCTTCAATCAGGGGGTCCGGTCTTCTTTGTCCTTGCCATTTCTCTTCTCGGGACAAAACTACCTTGCCCACATACCCATGACTAGGATTCCTTCCAACTCTGAGTCTACACTTCTGTGACTAGCTACTCGATTCAGATGGCTTGTTTTCTGTTGCTATCACCTTTAGCTCATCCCATTCCTAAGCATTTTCTATGCCACTTTTAGAGAAAACGTATTGAGCATGTTTTCTGTTTGGTTTTGGACTTGCATTTAATTAGGTATTAATCTCACTAACGTATTTCTGACCAGCATGGAAGCTTTTGTTTGGTTAGTCTCTCCCACAAGAACTAAGCTGCTCCCACCCCCAGCTCCCACAGCTCAAGGTATTAAATGATTTATTGATGTTGTCTGTCTCAAACAGTGCATTTGTTCTAAAACTTTAGAGCCAAAGTGCTACAGCTTAGACCAAAGGCCATCACGACACTTCCATGAATAGAAATCAGAATTCTGCCACCGGATCAGGAACCGTGTCTTTTTTTGTTTTTGTTTTTGTTTTTTTGTTCCAATAGGAGATCATTTCTACCTATGTGTGTGTGTGAGCACACCCAGGAGCGTGCTCTAGTTCACATGTGTGCCCCTCTTTTCATTCTTTTTCTCTCTCATGGCATCCCTTAGGATTCATTGTTAAGCTGCAATTGTTGGCAATCTTTGCCTTTGATACAAGTCATTCCTCTGAAGATGCCTTGGTTCTCACCCTCACGCTGATGCAACCCAAATTTATATTTCACCGAAGCCAATATTGATCCTCCTATCTTTGTGTTGGAAGCTTGTTTGCTGGACATAAAATATTAAATGTAACCAAATTTTCTCCAACTGAAGGTAGATAATATGTAATTCCAACCTGCCCTCGTGGCTCTTCACCAACAGCTCCTGTTTCAGTGAGTTAACCATGGAAATCAAGGTTCCCCCAAATCACCTGATTTGGTCCTAGCAAAATATCCAGGAAAGGATGAGACATATTTTACTTATTTCCCTTTATCCTAGTACTTAAATACATAAAACTTATTATTAAACGCCCACCATGTTCGAAGTTTATGCCTCGTTACTAGGATTGGGGCAGGAAACTAAAAACTCTATTCCGCAGGGGCTTAAAGTTTAGTTGATAAGATAAGCACACCCATTAATAATATATCCATAAAAATATAAGGATGGTAGTATAGGCTATGAAGAAAGATATTTGAAAGATCCAAGTGATGGTGCAGCAGAAAAACAGAGAGGAACAGAGGATGCCTTATCTTCAAGGACAGCATGATTTCTGCACCAGACTCTCATGACCCCTCTCATTCCACTCTCTGGCCAGATGGGCTTGAGCCGCACAGGTGGTACTTGACTGAAATCATTCCATGCAGACATGAGAAGGCACTATTCCTCTATTTCTTCAGTCTCACAAAATTATTTCCAATCCCTCCATGCTTATGATCCAATGCCAATCTCAGCCCACCCATTGTTATCGGGGCCTGTGTAAGGTTTGGAAATGTTCTCCCCGGTGTCAGGATCTCAGCAGGAAACAGATGGCATACTCAAAGGGGCATTTGAAGAGAATTAAATGAAAAGGCTATTTATGGAGGTATGGGCAGCATTAAGAGAATCAACAAGGGAGGTTAAAGTACCCAGGGACCAGCAATAGCCAGAAGCTATTACCTTCTAGGCCTAAAGGGGAAGAATCTGCTCCTGGAACCCAGGAAATGCTACAGCCAGTGAGGAGGGGCTGTCCCCATAGAGAAAGAATGCAGTCTTGCCAAACTGGGGTGCCAAAGAGAGGGATTAGGAGACATTAAAAAACTGATCTCTCCTTCCTTTGATCAAATCCAACTGGAAAGAAGCCAGAGGGAGGAGAAGATCCCTAGGCAGTCTGCAGAGTCACTTCCCAGTACA
Organism: Callorhinus ursinus; assembly: GCF_003265705.2. Lineage (NCBI taxonomy): Eukaryota > Metazoa > Chordata > Mammalia > Carnivora > Otariidae > Callorhinus > Callorhinus ursinus. The sequence continues at coordinate 10,146,293 of NW_027397116.1, forward strand.
CAGAGCAGGGCAGAGAATGGATCTGGAGGCAAAGGGAGCACACCTAGCATATCCCCCATACCTCAGATTGGTGCTGCTTTTCACTCAATATGTGACGAAGAATCCTTTCCAGGCTAGAAGATCACCTGGCAATCACTCCATGATTACTGATAAAACACTAAGTAAATCTGAAGGCTTAAGGAGGATTGCACATAAGTACTTAGACTGATGTTATATTTCCATTAAATTCTAAATAAATATCTTGATCTACATGAAACAATCAAATCTGCAGGTGGAAACAAAAAACGTTAAGGCGCTTAAGTAAATCACATGCATTCAACTGAAATCTTGAAGAAGTTGGTTGAGACTCTCTCTTGTGAATTGATTTATCTATCTGCTGATAGATATGATCATTACTAAGATGACTAAAAACATCTTGGAAACTGTGCAGTTCTCTCCTTGATGCCAATGGCATGTTTGTAATGGGAACCGGAAATAAAACTCTTTTCTCTGAAGAATCCAGTGAATTGCTCCAGCGTTTCCTTTCACTTAGACTTTGGGATGCATTTAAGAAAGGTTCATTAACAATAAAGCAAAGTAGACAATGCCATCCAATATACAAATGTTGATGTAGGAACAACATTTCTCAAAAGTCAGACATACATTTGCTCTAACCCTCAAAATTTGAGAGCAGAGAAGTACCTGGAGAAAGATACACAGAGATGTGGCCTAAATTTGAAATGCTGTGAAGGGTCTTCAAATCTATGGTTGCTGCATCACAGCTACATGGAACCCAGAAGTGAGTACAGAATTGCTACTTAGTCCCACTTTCTCTTTCAAGCTGTCAAGTCACTCTCTCCTAACTTTTCACACGAAAAATATAATAATCATTATTATTTTTTCATGCTCGCTATGTGCTATGTTAAGAGCTTTACATGTATTAACTCATAACAACCATTTGAGATAAGGGCTATTACTAATAGTAACATTTAGAAATCTGATGCCCTGCATGATTGTTAACATGCCCCAGGATGTTAAGTTGGTAAGTGGAAGAAATTGACTTTGAACCTGAGATTCAGGTTCCAAAGCTGTGTCCTTAAACTCACCCCATGGTTGCTCCAAATTGCATTTATATATAGCTCTGGAGCTTTCAAAATCTCGATAAGATACTTATAAACGTATTTATCCACCAACCCATTCTTTGGAAACTTATAGAAACGTTCTTGCACACAAATCTCAGTATAGCCCTGTGTGATAGGTATTATTATTTCCCTCTATATAATCAGAAGCCTGAATGACTGTGCAAGTTACCTAAGAAGTGGCAGAATCAGAACTCAGACCCAAGTCCAGTAATTGTTCTGCTGAACCACAGCTTCCTCAAGTCACCCCCATCAGGGGCATGAATCCTAACCCTGCAAAGATAAACTGACTCAGAATGTAATCTGGGCTCCAGGATTCACTGGTTCTGTAGTCTTAGCAAGTGATTTAAACCCTCTAAGCCTTCGTTTCCTTACCCATAAAATTAGGGTAGAAAGACCTACCTTAGGGGGCCCCTGGGTGGCTCAGTTGGTTAAGCGACTGCCTTCGGCTCAGGTCATGATCCTGGAGTCCCGGGATCGAGTCCCGCATCAGGCTCCCTGCTCGGCAGGGAATCTGCTTCTCCCTCTGACCCTCCCCCCATCTCATGTGCTTTCTCTCTCATTCTCTCTTTCTCTCTCAAATAAATAAATAAAATCTTAAAAAAAAAAAAAAAGACCTACCTTAGTAGGGTGGCTGTAAACTTTAAATAAGTTAATTTAAAGGCCAGGGCATTGTCACTCACATATAAAATTAAAACGTAATAGATAAATTCATAAAAAGTAATCAATACCCAGTTATTTCTGTAGAATGTACATCAGATAAAGTCAGTTCCCTGCTGGGAACCCTCCCTTGGCTTCCCATAAAATGCAAACTCCTCTGTGGTTCAAGGGGGACTTTCATTTGTCCACCTCTGTCCTCATCTCATTGTTCTCTGGCCCTTACTCACTAAGCCTGGCTGCACTAGCCTTCTTGAGAATCCAGCCTCAGGGACTTTGCATTTGCTCTTCTTTTGCCCAGAATGTTTTCCCCCTAGGTCTTCACATTGTGGCCTTTTCTTGCATTAGCATTCCAGCTTGATTACCATCTCCTGAGAGCACCTCCTGAACAGTTCAAACATCCTGTGCTCTATTGCTATATCTTATACAGTTTATACTGTAAGTTGTGTCCTTCCTAATGTATATGACATATTCATTTTGTGTTTGTTTATTTACGTTTTTTGTTTATTTATTTATTGTGATCCTAGCTTATTCTAGCATCTTATTGTGGAGAATATATACGTGTCCAATGTTATATCAGTGGGGTATGGTTATTATTTTAGTTAACATAATGGAATTTCACTACCTTTACATGTTTGGAGCAGTATGGAAAGTATGTGAATACTGTTTGCTTCTTTGTGACATGCAAAATAGTGTTAAAACGTGGTAAGTGCCAGCAGGAATGGACGCCATGATGTTTGTGGTAATTCCCACCATCTCACTCTGAGGCTGCTCTCCGGAGAAATATCCAGTCCCTGTAGGGCCCTATGACAGTCCCAGAGCGCGATGTCAAACACTTGGAAGATGTGCCCAGGTTTCCATCAATGACCTTATGTAGAAAAAGTCCAAAGAGTTTGGGCTTCTACACCACGTACCTGTATTAGAAAGCCAGCCCTCCCACTTCCAAGCTGCAGAAATTTCTCTGTGCCTCTTTCCTCAGGCAAACCAGTGACAATATAATACCAACCTGATAGGATTTTTGGGACGATGAGATAAATTAGTACATATAATACACTTATAAAAGTGCAAGGGCTCAGGGAGCCCATTAACTACTTTTATGTATCCTCCATAAGAGCTGGATGGAACCGGGTTCCTATTTTCTCACAGGAAGAACAGATAGAGGCAATAAAAAGTGGTATGTGATAAATTCCAAATTCTCATTATTATCACTAAAATCAAACTGAGGCTAATTTTAGGATTTCCCACTAACATTGAAGCCAGTTTTCCCTCCCTCATATTCATATATATTGAGTGACTCCAAAAAGCAAGGCAGTGTACTAAGCATGAGTGACAGAAGACACCCATTTCTAGCAAGGAAAATGTCTTATAATTTCTTCAGTAGCTTCACATCTCTGAATTTCAAAAGTACCAGTAGAAAGGAAGACAATGTCTTGTTGTACCCTTCTTCCCCTGGGTCCCAGAATTCAATTAAAATCGTGTTCCATCTTGTCTGATCCAAAGTGTTTCAGATGAAAGGAACCTGGAATGCAGGGACTATATCTGTAGAAGTAGAACTATAATATACCTGTAAAGTATCATGCAAACAGAGATGCTGAAAAAGTCCATTTGATGATGAAAGAAAATCAGATAGATAGAGTTAAATAGGCAGCCACACAGAGCTTTTCAGCAAGCTAGTCCTTTATGACTATAGCCTGCAGGACTTCTCATGAAATAAAATAATCTTGTAATCATGTAATTTCAGGTTTATTGCTTTCTCTTTTTAGCCATGAGTCTCTCTAACCATAATTCTGGCAAAGCCCATTTTGGCATATTGCTATTCAAACATATTCAAAACCCACGATAGGCTACCCTTTAAAAAGGCATTAGTGTAAGTGCCATGGGAAAATATACTCCAAGGTTGTAGATGAATTGATATGATTTCCTTGATTGTATCTTTTTATTTATGAGGCATAATTTATGAGTACTGGAGAACAAACTGCAATGAGTGATGACTAACTACAGCCAAAGTCATAAATCAGGAGCAGTGAAAGAAGTGGTGATTTTGATCGAATCTATTGAATTAGCTGTTGGCTTTAGCCAATGCAGGTATTGGAAAGACCTTTTTAATATCTATTTGTCACCCTCATGGGAATGTGATAACAATCTCATTGCATGCCCCTAGGAAACAAATAATTTAATTGTTTGTCTGTTAACATGCAACCTATTTACTTCTTAATTGCTGGCATTTGAACATTCATATTGGGTTTTTGTTTATTTCTGATGTGAATTGTCACAAAAATATATTCACGTTCTCTAGTTTTAGAAAGAATGAAGTGGCTTCCCTAGTGCTGTTCAATATGAGTATGTCATCAGTATTGTTGAAATGCTTTTGTGCTATCAAAAATTGCCATTATTCCACAAGGAAGCACGTTACAGAATATCACGGAAGTTGCAGAGATCTCAAAAATGCCTCCAAATCTTAATCTTTCGAGAGCAACAGGTATAATACAACTCTTATAATAAGCAGCCTGGAAAAAGAACAAAATCTCAAATTGCTCCAAGGGCAAGGACAGTCACTGTCGCTTACGTTAGGAGGCAACAGATTAGAGGTTTTCTGTGAAAGATCACTGGCTGAATTTCGTTATTCCTACATTCTGTTTTTGTATGGAAAATGAGAGGGAGAACAAGAACAAATAGACATCAGTTGGATGCTAACAGTGTAGACAACATCTCTAAGCTGTTCCCTGGACTTGAACAAGACTTGTAGCATGATGATCTCTCAGCCAAAAGAATCATAACATATTTTTACAACTAAGGAGATTTGTTTATGATATGAGAAAGGAAAAACACATCAGGAAATCCCTGGAGATTTACATTAAGAATTTCTCCCTGCATTCAGACTATACTTGGAAAATATCAGTCCTAAGGAATGTTATTTCAGAAAGCTATAAAGCACTAAAGCTTCGTGTAAGACAAAGCACTAAACTCTACAGTCAAGTGTAGAAGTTGGGCTAAAGAATAACTAGCACAATAATATAAGCACCCAATGGGCTACCACCCAGGAGAATTTTCAGATCTATCTCCCCTTCCCCTGTCCTCTTCAGAGTCATGGTTCCTTCTCTGTCTCTTTTACAACAATTATTACAAATACTTCGGTTCACACAGTCTTGCTTCCTTTCTGGAAGCAAATTAAAAGGAGAAATGTGTTGAGAAGAATTGGGAGCATTTAGAACAATATGCTGCAAGGGAAAAATGGATCCAACAAGTTTCAGAAATATCAGGATTTCAAGAAATTTACACCTGGAGTGAAAACTAGGTAGCAAATGATGGTTCTACAAAGCTAGTGAACTCTGGTTCTGTTTGGAACCATGGCCACTGTAATAAACTCTATGATGATTATTGCAGTTGTAACATCTTCAAACAGATACATGCTTCATGCTTTTTTGAATGGCTGAAAGTAACGACAAAGGAAATGCAGAGTACAACTCTAAATTTCTATTGTTATGACGTATGAATAGAAATTTAAAATGTATAGTGCCTAGATTCTGTACCAGGTTCTATAGGAGTAGCCGTCTGTGTTTCTCATATAATCTTGGAATCACTTGGAAATGTGTTGGAAAGACAGGTTTCAAGGTCCTTCCGCCACAAATTCTGATATAGGTATGCAAAATGATTTTGATGATCGTGGCCAAGGAACACTTTTTGACAAAGACTCCTCTGATGGAAGATTTCTCGGAGGCAGTTTTAAACAGAGAAGAGACGATTAAACCTGTTTCCACAGCAATGGGATTTTGGCAGCTTGGTGGCAGATGTTGACACAAGGTAATTTAAATTTTTTAAGGCAAAATACAGTCATTAGTCCCAGGGGGTGGGGTAATAAATAAAAGAACAATTTCATTTCTTTAATGGATAATAACATAAAGATGGTAATGGTCACTGGTTAGAATTTTTTTAATTAAATTGAAAACAGAAATATAAACAGAAATTAAGCTACTTTTTTTCTAGTCAGTTATAGAATTTGTGGTTAAATGTTCTTAGTTGTTTTGTTTTATCCAAATGGTTGATCTATGTTCTCTGTGACATCTTCTTACATTATAACTCTTGTCATGGTTACAACCAAAACCTTAGAGAAGAGAACACTCTAATTCGCCAGTCCCAACTTGTTCTTGTTTAGAACAGTTCTTCATTGGGAGGTTCCTTAACTCTTATAGTTATAATTGTGTGTGTGTGTGTGTGTGCAAGTGTTCACTAAACACAAATAATTGTTTTAGTGAAAACTTAAATCATCTTTTTTATTATAAAAGAGTAAATATTTTCAGCTGGATACTATAGGAAAAGGATATTGTGAATAAATAAAAAAAATGAAGAGTATCCTTAATTTTTGTCACTTTGACTTGAAATTCATAAGCTTTACTTGCTCCCACCCCATCAATACGTCCCTTCTTTTCTGTGAGCAACCCACACAGAAAGAGCCCACATTTTTGTATCCAATGATCATGACAGGAAATCTTGGGTCACAAACCAGATGGATTAGCTTGTCAGGTAAAAGGTAGGTAAATAGGTGGTGATGGATGGATGGATGGATTAGATAGATGACAGAAAGAATAGAGATAGATACAGTAGGCAACTCCATGTTCACAAGACATTTTATTTCTTGATTTTTATATTGGTTCATTAAAATTAAAAGATCAGGCCATATTGCTCAAAATTTCCCATGTAAGATCTCTGCTTCTTCTTTCTCCACCCTCTAAAGATGGACCCAAATCTTGGGCTCATTGTTTCTCAGTAGAAATCATAAGCACATCTGTTAGCATTTTCTCAAAGATTTATTTATTTTAGAGAAAGAGAGTGTGCACTCAAGTGGGGGGGCAGAGGGAGAGAGAATCCCAAGCAGACTCCATGCTGAGTGTGGAGCCTGACTCAGGGCTCAATCCCGCCACCCTGAGATCGGGACCTGAGCCAAAACCGAGTGGGACACTCAACCAACTGAGCCACCCAGGTGCCCCTCCGTTAGCATTTTTATTCTGAATCCTGAACTACTATACAGTTCCTTGTTTCTTGCTTCACTGGGCATAGGCAGAAATCCACACAATTTTTGTGTAAAGGACTTTTTACCTCAACAGACAAAGAGGTATTGACAGCTTCCTTTTTATGTTTCTTCTGGCAGTTTGGTATAACAGAAACACTGCCTTGTGGGACAAGTTTTGTGAAATCCATAATTCTTCATTATTTCAGTCAGCTTTCTCTTCATTGTAACTGCTTTGAGTAGCTCATGTAAATAGGCTGATCCTGCTTTGCATAAACACGTTGATTTATATGAATGTTATTTTGATCTCAAATTGATTGAATTCTAAAAAGAAAGACTAAGAAAAAGGGCAGTATATTATGAAGGTCTCCTGTCAAAGACAAAAAACACTAAGTCCTACATATATTCCCAGTTAGTGATGAAGAATTTCAAATTGCTGAGGTTTAGGAACAGAATATTTCTACAGAAATACAGAGAAACACTATAATACTGAGGCTCAAGTGTTTTAAAATACCATGGATTAAATCACATTTTGGAAATGGGACTCTACCCAGTAAAAACTCATCTAAGACAGGAAGGTGTAAGGTTTAGTTTTTATCTAACAACACCAACATTAAAAAGCCTTAATAGTATTCATAATATTACATCTACATCAAAAATGAAAGCAAAATGAATGTTCATAATCTGGGGCCAGACCTGTACTAAGCACTTTCTATGAATTATACTTATTTAATTTTTTTTCAACATCCCCATACCTGTACCACTGCTGTCTCCTATTGGTGCTCAGTAATTAATTGACAACTTGCTGAATTTTTATTTTATTACACCTACTTTTATTTTTCTCATTTTCTTTCCCATCCATTGTGGCCTCGGTTAAAATTCTATATGCGCTTTATTTAATTAAATAAGGAGGTCATTAGTCTGAGGGAGCTCCAGTGCTTTGAAGGCCTACATAAACAAACCAAAATCTAAGCTGGTTAATGCTTCAAGATTACAAAATCAAAACACTAAGAACAACCAATCTTAACACCGCCAATAGGCTTTGAACTGTAGCCAATCAAATAATTTCCTTTCTTTGCTTCTGCACTTTCCTTATGGAAGTTTTTCCTCTGGCTCCTGTCGTCAAAGTGCTCCTAACCACTTCCTGTTTGGCACTGGCCCATTAGAATTGTTTTTTGCTCAAATAAACTCTTAAAAATTTTAATATGCCTCAGTTTATCTCTTAACACCTTAAATCACCAACCAGAGCCCTAATCTTGGCAAAGAAATTGATATTAACATGTACACTTTATTTTGCATCCCTTCCCCAAGAATATTTTTTTTTCAAATTTTGTCACTCTCTGTGTAATAAAAAATGTTCTCCCCTACCTCCTGGAAAGATATTTGCATTAAAGGGTTGGTCTGGTCTGATCTGGATGTCCATCCACAGATGAATGAATAAAGAAGATGTGATATATATATATATATATGTCATATATATATGTATATATATTCATCAAAAAGAATGAAATCTTACCATTTGGAATGATGTGGATGGACCTAGAGGGTATTATGCTAAGCAAAATAAGTCAGTCAGAGAAAGACAAATACCATATGATTTCATCCATATGTGGAATTTGAGAAACAATGCAGATGAACATACGGGGAGGGAAGGGAAAATAAAATAAGATGAAAACAGAGAAGGAGACAAACTAGAAGAGACACTTTTAAAAAATATATATATTTTATTTATTTATTTGAGAGAGTGAGAAAGAGCATGAGAGGAGAGAGGGTCAGAGGGAGAAGCAGACTGCCCACTGAGCAGGAAGCCCAATGTGGGACTCAATCCTGGGACTCTGGGATCATGACCTGAGCCGAAGGCAGTCATTTAGCCAACTGAGCCACCCAGGCACCACATAAGAGACTCTTAACTCTAGGAAACAAACTGAGGGTCGTCGGAGGGGAGGTGGTGGGGGAATGGGATAACTGGATGATGGGCATTAAGGAGGGCACAGGATGTAATGAGCTCTGGATTTTGTATGCAACAGATGAATCACTAAATTCTACCCCTAAAACTAATAATACACCTTATGTTAACTAAATTAAAATAAAAAATTAAATAAAATTAGATTGCTTTTATAAGAAGTTTTTAAAAAGATCTTTGCAAACAAATAATAATTACTTAAGTGTAAAAAATAGAGAGAGAGAGTTTGGTTTGGACCTAAGAAGCCAAGGACTCTCTCATTAGCTCTGAAATCTGACCTCTTCACCAATAACCTCCAAGCCTACTATCCCTATGCCAAGACTGACCTTGGTCACTTTAGAGGGGACTAGAAGAGAAGCTGCAGTTGTAGTATGGTTTCCATGAAATGGTTCTCCTGTTGCAAAGACAGTGCATTGCTCCCTACTTCCCTGTGACCTATGAAAATAAATACCCCTCACTGGAGACAACCTGGACCTGTCTATCCATCCTCACAAGCTAACTTTACCTACTCCAGAACTGCAAGTATTTGTCTATGGACGAGTCCTTTAGAGTTCTTGATCCTGAGTGTCTTCCTTCTGCGTCCAGATGGCATACAGAATCAAAAGCGCAGTTTATTGGAAAGAGCAACAAGAGAGTTTATTGGAGAGCAGAATTCTCGTCTCAGCTCTTGTAACTTCTGTCACCAAGAGAGTAGCATTTTCAGAGCCTTGATTTTCTCACGGGTAAAGGGGGATGAACGCACATTCTCCAGCCACCCTCCAAAGTTGTGTTGTGAGGATTAAGTCAGATAAGGCCTGTTAAAGTGTTTTGTAAATTGTAGGGTTTACCCAAATGTGCATAATGTTTATGCACCTGGTGAGAAGAAAGTGTCAGAGCTATAAAAAGGGTAGGTTCTGCTCTGGAAGGAGGTTAGTTGTCTCTTAAAATTGGGGCTTCTGGCAATCCTATCAGCAAGGGGCTAGAGATTTGCATTTGACAGCAATCTGAGAGCAGTTCAACATCAGAAATTTTACTCTTCCAAATAAAACCACTAAAAAAGAAAAAAGGTGTAGAAACACTGATAAAAGTTGGGCCTAGGTACTAAAAATCTCTCCAATGTTTATTCTCTGGAAGATATTGATGCAAAAGTAGAAGAAACAAAAACAAAGCTAAGCTCTCACTGCGGAGTATTCTACGGTCTGTTTCTAAGCATCTCATATTTTGAATGTTCTGCATGCTTTTTTAACACTGCACACCTGGCATGTGTGTACTATAGAATCAAACAAGTTTTTCAGACTTTAAAAGCTCAGGACAAATATAAATATAAATATAAATATATATATATATATATATATATATATATATATTAGAAGACATAGTAGCAGACACTAGATGAGAAAGAAAATTTCCTGAAGTTAGATTTGCACACCATGAAAGCTTACTAAGGAATACTCCTACTCCTAAACACGCAGACAGTCTTCTTGTATTGCCATTTAGATCTATCATTCTGATTGATCACTGTGTAGTTGGCTGTTATTGGGCCTAATTTAACCCTATACACCCACACATCCATCTACTATGTCTATTGTACCTGACATTCTACAAATTACTTACTCATGCAAATGACTGACCTAAGGCAACCTTTTAGGATATTCGTGTTTAATTATACAAATGGTTCTTGATAAATAAGATTATGCATCCTTCCATATGTTTATTCCCTCCTTGATGAAAGGAAAATTTAATTTTCATGCAGATTTGGTGGGGACGGTGTTTAAGAATTGCTGAGTTTTATGTAGTCTGCAGATCCATTCAGGTTGCAGAAGCTGACAAAACCACTCTACACCCCACTCAAGAGACGAGGAGTTTTTCATTAGGCTTTAACCAGCCTGCTGCATTCTGAAGTTAGGGCTCCTAATCGGCCCGCTTTATATTCACATGGCCAAGGGCAAAAAAGAGGAAGAACTTGCTCTCCTCTGTGATTACAAAATTGCAAGATCCAAGTTTATCTCATTCTGTTGTGTTTGGTTGCTTTGGGTTGCCAACTTTTCTTCCAGCCTGAAGTTACCTTGCTTTTGAGTGGTCTTATTTATTTCTCTTTGGAGGTCTGGGCAGTGAATTCAGCAGGAAAAGCCCCCAGTACCTGGACATGGTGTAGAACTGGGCCCGCTCCCCCAGAAGGTCTCGGAGCCCCCACATTCCATGCAGTCTCTTCCACCCAAGCAGTGGTCAACATCAGCGCCCCTGGGAAGCCCAACGGAATCGTCATTCTCTACAGGCTGTTCTCCAATGCCAGTGGGGCAGAGACAGTGGTGAGTAGCAGATTACTCTGAACAAAAATCCAGGACTGGTTTGTTCTGTAAAAATAGACTATGGTGCCCTGGCCTTTTCGTCGACTTGAGACTTCTTTCTTTCCTATCTGTTCTCAATTGCCCATGATGAACTTAGCACAAAGATCCATCAGAGAGAAAGAGTGAGAGTTAGGAAACATACAGAAATTATGAAAGTATTCAGGGAGAGGAGTGCTAAAGGTATTAAAGGCTCCACAAACATAACAAACCTAGGACTTTAGGGACAGTTGATTTAATTTAATTAGAAAATGCATGTCAATGACTGGCATACAGTAAGGGGTCAACACATGGCCATTGTTGGTGGTGTAAATGTTAATATGAGAAAGAAAAAATAGAGCAAAGACTATCCTCGGACCCCAATTCTGGCATGAGAAAGTGTCTGATAACACACTGAAAACTCAGTCTTTCAGTGACTTCGAGAAAGTTCCAGCACTTTGGGAGAGAGCAGAACAGCTTGGCCAGCACAACTCTTGCTCTGCTGTTTGTGTGTTGGCACGTTTGGGGACATGAGGGAAACACAATGGACAATTTAGCGACAGCATCTTTCACACCGTGTTTTAGCGAAGCCACTGGCTGAAGGGACCCTAATAATGAACTAGACCAGTTCCTGCATTATTTATACAAAGAGCCTGAGAGTCAGCAGGATGAAGCCTCTTCTCTGTAGTTACAATGTGTAACACTCTCACATTTCTCATAAGTGTAGATTATAACACTTTGTTCACAAAAAGAACCTCATGGACAAGTTATACAGATCTTACTATGACATTATAAATTATTTAGACCAATTTAGGGAACAAATTGGGTAAGTGTGGAGAAATCCTCTGAGGTCAGAGTTCTAGGTATTGAAACACAATTTCAGAAGATAACTTGCAAGAAAAGTGGTATCATATTGAATGTTAAAGGAATATTAGCATATTTTCTACAGGGCTTCATATTCAATAAATATAGATGATGTAAATACAATCAACCCTTGATTATCCATGGTTACAAAATGATAATATTAGTAAACTAAAACAATTTCTATTTGGACTGCATTGTACGCATTTTTTTAAATAGCAGATAATAACTCTTCTTAATTATATGTTGCTTATGTGAATGTAAAAATTCATTTTCCAGTTTCTGAACTCTTTTGTTCCAGAGTTCTTAGTAAAACCACAATGAGATAAAAAATATGCTCCAAATAAACCAAAAAGTTTATAACGCAACAAAGACGATTGAAAAAAAGACTATATTTCATATATACCAACACCGCTGGGGAAGAGACGGACTTTCAAGCTCTTACATATCCATAAAATATAAAAAAATATAACATATACAAATATATAAGATATATATTTGAAGCTCTTAAATACTCACTTTAACATGGATTTGAGGGAATTTTGGGCTCAAAAAACACATGCTGATAACAATGGCAAAGTATGGACCTTCGTGAATATTGACTACAAATATAATTGAAATATAGGTTTTGTTTTTTGAAAAGGCATTTTTCTGAGGGTCACAGAATTTGATCTGTATTTTGTGTTTCTGTTGGTGGGAATGCAAACTGGTGCAGCCACTCTAGAAAACAGTATGGAGGTTCCTCAAAAAGTTACAAATAGAACTACCCTATGATCCAGCAATTGCACTACTAGGTATTTATCCAAAGGATACCAAAATACTAATTCAAAGGGATACATGCATCCCAATATTTATAGCAGCATTATCTAGAATAGCTAAATTATGGAAATAGCTCAAGTGTCCATCGACTGATAAAGAAGACGTAGTGTGTGTGTGTGTATATATATATATATATATATATATATATACACATACACAATGGAGTTGATTCAGCCATAAAAAAGAACAAAATCCTGACATTGGCAATGACATGGATAGACCTAGAGAGTATTATGCTAAGTGGAATAAGTCAGTCAGAGAAAGACAAATACTGTATGATTTCACTCATATGTGGAATTTAAAGATTTTATTTATTTGTCAGACAGAGAGAGAGAAAGAGCACAAGCAGGGGGAGCGGCAGATAGAGGGAGAAGCAGGCTCCCTGCTGAGCAGGGATCCCGATGCAGGACTCAATCATAGGACCCAAGGAATCATTGGATCATGACCCAAGCTGAAGGCAGTCGCTTAACCAACTGAGCCACCCAGGCGTACCTCATATGTGGAATTTAAGAAAGAAAAATGATCATAAGGGAAAGAAGGAGAGAGGGAAACCAAGAAACAGACTCTTAATTATAGAGAACAAACTCCCAGAGGAGAGGTAGGTGGGGGATGGGTGAAACAGGTGATGGGGATGAAGGAGTGCACTTCCTAAGATGAGCACCGGGCATTGTATGGAGGTGATGAATCACTAAACTGTACACCTGAAACTAATATTACACTGTATGTTAACTAACTGGAATTTAAATAAAAATTTTAAAATACATACTTGGTGGGCCACCTGGGTGGTGCAGTCGGTGGTGCATCTGACTTGGTTTTGGCTCAGGTCATGATCTCAGGGTAGTGAGATCGAGCCCCACGTAGGGCTCTGTGCTCAGTGTGCAATCTGCTTGGGATTCTCTCACCCTCTCCTTCTGTCCCTCCTGCTGATGCACTCTCTGTCTCCCTCAAATAAATAAATAAATCTTTATATATATATATATATATATATATATATATATATA
>NW_027397116.1:10160119-10169216 GCF_003265705.2 Callorhinus ursinus
ATTATATCATTACATTTTTTGCATGTTTAAATTATGCCTTTCCAAGCGGACTGGCAATTCCTTGAGGGTAAATGCTATGCTAAATGCTCTGGTGCATCTCCCAGGGTACGGAGCATGGCACTCTCTTCGTAGGAGGTGAGATACATGATAAGCATTTATCAGTTGTCTGTGATCTGTGACACGGCCTCATCTAGTCTCCTCTGTCTCCCTACAGTTGTCTGAAGGCATGGCCACCCAGCAGACTCTTCACGGCCTGCAGCCCTTCACCACCTACTCCGTTGGGGTGGAGGCCTGCACCTGCTTCAACTGTTGCAGCAAAGGGCCAACGGCAGAGCTGAGAACTCATCCCGCTCCACCCTCGGGACTGTCGTCTCCCCAAATCCAGACGCTGTCCTCGAGGACAGGTTCCTTCCGGTGGAGCCCACCCCTGTTCCCCAATGGTGTCATTCAAAGGTAATGGTCGGACAAAAGGATGAATAAGCTGAAATAAGACATGCATACAGTCTTGTAGCTGCCCAGCACGGCCTAAGGAGGCCGTGCTTATTGAACAAATACCTATAGCAAAATAGACAAGTAAATTGATTAGAGTTGTAATGTTCCCTGCCAAGTGTTTAAATCACAAAATCAACTAGATAGAAAGGTGAACAACCAAACTGTCTTTAAATAAGAAAGATGGTGCAATGTGTTTGCATCCACTGAAAAAAGAGGCTCCTCCTCATGGTTCCCTGGAATTATTCCTTCTATAGACCTCAGCTGGAACACAGGAAACTTCTGTGGTTAAATCAGAAGTTGCTTGGTCTAATTTAAAATGTTGTCATGAACCACTGTTTGGAAAAACAAGGAAGGTATTTCACTCAAAATAATCTGGATGAAAAGATATTGTTTTGTTTTGTTTTTGTTGGTTGGTTTGTTGGTTATTATTTATTTGTTTAAAAAAATGATATTCTCTATTTTCAACAGAGGAGAACAATTTTATCACTCTTTTCTGAAAAGAGAGACATTTCTCTCTACCGAAAAGGATTGCTAGTTGCTGGTGGGACAGCACATGTGAGCACATTTGACTCTGGTTACATCTGCTGCTCACTTCCAACGACATTAAAGAAAGTGTTTCTGAGAGCAGTTTCCCACAAATGGAAATCAGAAAGAGCCGGTGGTTCTGCTAACACAAAATGTCTCCTCACAAAATATACCCTGTTTTCAAAGAAAGTTCAACTAATTTCATTGCCTGCTTTCGGCTTCTAGCTATGAGCTTCAGCTCTACGCGGCTTGCCCTCCGGATTTAGCCACGCTGTGTGCCCCTGGCCAAGCAGAGACCAAGTATGTGGGGCTGGGGCTGACAGCCAGCCTTGAGGGCCTCCAGCCCTACACCACCTACAAACTCAGAGTGGTGGCCCACAACGAGGTGGGCAGCATGGCTTCTGGATGGATCAGCTTTATCACTCAAACAGAATGTGAGTAGAAGTGGCTGCCACCATCAGCCAGAGAGATAGGGGGGAAACCAGGAGACACTTGGCTTTTTTTTTTTTTTTTTTTTTTTTTATTTATTTGACAGAGAGAGAGAGGGCACAAGCAGAGGGGGAAGCAGGCTCCCCGCTGAGCAGGGAGCTTGGCTGGGGGTTTGATCCCAGGACCTGAGAAGCCAGACACTTAACCCACTGAGCCACCCACAAAACCCTCCGAGATGATTTTTTTTTTCAGTTTGCCACTCCTTTTCTTTTCAAATTACATGGCATGGCATAATCCAGAAAGCATTGAGATACGGCACTGTCAAGAAAACCAGAAGAACAATTAACTAATAAATTCAGCCTCTTTACATTTCTGTAAAATAACTTCTTTTCAGAATTTATAATGTATATATGTCTATTGTTTAACAATGACAAATACAAAAACAGGGCACCTGGCTGGCTCGGTCAGAAGAACATGCGACTCCTGATCTTGGGGTCGTGAGTTCGAGCCCTATGTTGGGTGTAGAGATGACGTAAATAAATAAACTTTAAAAAAATAACAAATACAAAAAGTACTAAGAATAAAATTAGTACTTAGAGTCAGAACCAGCTACGTCATGTGCAGGGCCCAGTGGAAAGTAAAGGTATGGGTCCCCTTATTCAAAAATCACTAAGAATTTCAAGACAGTGACAGTAGAGCATCAAACTAAGTTTGTGACTCTTACGTGAGGGGCCCCGTGCAGCTGTGTGGTTCACACACCCATAAAGCCAGGCCTGCTTATAATCCCACCACCCAGAGGCAACCACATTAGCATTTTGGCATAATTGATTCCTTTAATCCCTTTCTCATGCAGTTTCTATTATGTGGCTGAGATCATACTCTAATGAAAATTTCATAGTCTGCTTTTTATACTTGACAATATTTTATTTGCATTTCCCATGACATTAAAAATGCTTTAGCCTAACCAAGTTGAATGACTATATAATTTTCCAACCTATGAATTGGTTGGGCATTTTAGTTGTTCTAATATTTTTCTTTATAAATGTGGTGAGAAATTTCTTTGTGAACCCATTTTAAATGTCCGATCATCTTCAAATTAAATTTTGACGAATGGAATTTATTACATCAAATATTTTAATATTTTGGATACTTATCACAAGTTGGCTTTCCAGCCACATTATGTCAACTTATAATCTCATCTTCAGGATTTGGCATTGGCATTTTTTGAAGTAAGAGTTACACATTCACGAAAGTCCAATGCCTCATACAAAGACCTTAATGTGACTGGGTGACATGGCAGGATGTTAGCAATAGGTCACCCTTAGAGAGGGTTGGTCCTGGCACTGTTCAAGGATTTTACAAATAATCCTCAGCACAAGCTGATGAAGTCAGTGCTATTATTCAAATACACAGAAAACTGAAGCAGGACCGTGGACCGTACACCATAATTCCAAGACGTCGTTCACGTAGACCAGAATCTGAACGGAGGCTCTGGAAGCTGTACCATGAAGTGGCCCCAAACTAAGGCCAGAGCTGAAGTCATCTGCCAGTTTCCACCCCTGGACAGTGGAACTATGACTCTAAATTCATGATCCCCCAGCTCAGTGGCACCCTCAGTACCACTATGTTACCCTGGTCTGTAATAAAGATTTCAGAGCTTCTCTACCCTCCTCAAGCCTCCCACATCCTCCCACCCTGCCCCCCACCCCCATCCTAGCCCCACTTGCCTCTCCCTATATTCTCCAGAACTCCTTGCCTCCAAACTCACCAGGAAAAGACAAGTCACCAGTCAGACGTTTGCTCCCTTCCTACCCCAGACCACCGCATTCACCCGCAATTGGCTTCATTTCTGTCTGCGACGAGGAAGGTGGTCCTTCTACCTGAAATAATCCCACCTCTTGTGCTTCGAATAGCAGCCCCTTCGCTGCTGAACCTCCTCCTCTCTGCAACCTTCAGTGTATCCCGGTTAAAGTCACAGCTGCTTTGCCCCCACACGTCACCTCTGCGGACTGCCACACTCCTCCCTTCATAGCAAAACTTGTCTGAAGAACGCTCTTCGTGTCTTTGCCCATTTTCTTTCTTCCTATTTCTCCTTTAACTTCCTCCAGACTGATTTTCACCTCCTCCCTTCACAAACCTTAAAGGAACCATGAGAAATATTTGTGCCTACATGAAAAAGCAGTAAAATGAATACTGACTTAGTAATAAAAAAATGCTACTGTATTCAAGGAGTGGGAGAAAACATAATCACCATCCCTGAGAAGCAGTTACCCTTCATAATACAACCATAAGCCAGTTTTGCTAATTATTCCAGTTTTGTGTGTGTGTGTGTGTGTGTGTGTATATTGGCCAGAAGGCCAGGCCAAAACAACTGTGTGAGGTTTGCAGGTATAACCAATTCTCTTGTTAATCATCAAGCTGAGGTTTGCCAGATTTTTTTTTTCTTCATGCTGGAAAAAAAACCAGAGTGAACAGATTTAAGATTTCCTTCCTTTCTGTTCTTCCTTTACATTGAAGAAGTAGCACCAAGGAAGAAAGGGCTCACTCGGTCCACTTTACTGGATCCACAGACATGGAAAAGTACGATCAGTGACTGACTATCATATGGGTTTGTAAATACCATTCGTGCTACTTTTAACTCATGATACACACTAGAATAGAAAAAAATAGGGATCGGAAATACAGACCAAAAAGTACTTCAAAAGTAGTATTTCTAGTTTTATATAAGTGTGATCACTTACATACTCAGAAAAGGGTCTGGAGAGGCTTTAACAGTGCATTCAGCCCCCTGTGCCTTAACCAGACCTTCGGCACCAGGACAGAAGTGAGGCGTAAATGTTGAACAACTAGCCTTCTTCTTGAGAGAAAAATGTCCTGATTGGAAGCGCTTGCCAGTTTCCGTGGTGTAAGTACTCCCACTGCAGCGGATTTCAAGGTACCAGTGTGACAGCATGGAGCACAGCTCGGCAGAGGTGGCTGGTGGTGTGCCCTTGCGTAATCACTGTACCGTCCAGATACAACAGACGTAAATAACCTCAAGGGCATAGATAATAATACACTGTAGAGAAATGATTAAGGAGTTACGAAAGTTGAGTATTTATTACCTTTCTTTTAATGCCATTTATTTCAGTTTACATAATTTCCTTTTCAATAATGGTTGGTTTTAATAACCAACTCACAAAATCCCTAGTCACCACTGGACTGCACCCATAAAGCAATTAGTGAATTGTGCTCCTTTGAGTAAATGTGTATTGGTTACAACAAAACAACATGGGATTTACGGTTAGCAGGTCTGGGTTCAGATCCTCGGCCTCCTACCAGCAACTGACAGTAAGCAAGTTACTTGGCTCCTCTGAAACTGAAAAATCAGGAACTAATTCTAATTCTTACAAGATGGTTTCGAAGATTAAGTGAGATAAAACACATCAAGTGCAAAGGGCATAGTGGCTTTTCCTGTTTTCTCAGTCTCTAAATCCATTATTTTTGATGATTTTGGTTGTTTAATTGCTCTTTTCTCTGGAAGATCTCCATGTCCTGCAAGGCAAATAAAACTCCTATCTTTCTGTTTTCCTACTATTTACAAGCCTCCTCTGTATTTATACTGTTATGATGCAGAGGAGACGTGGACATCTACTGAATTAAGTGACCGAAGGAAGCCACAGACAAATACAACAATATAGTACAGTCCATTGTGATGTTGGACAAAATTTGTGTTGGAAAAACAAATATTTAAAGAGGGTTTGGTAGCTCTTGTTTTCGCATTTGCAGAAATATTTTCTTATGGTTTTATAAAAATGTCTTATTTTGAAAGATAAGAATCAAAGTTGTCTTGTGGTTAAATCCTGAGATGACCCAAGTATAATTATTCCTTATTTTGTTATATTTCCTAACATCAGCAACAGATGGGTTTAATTTCTAAAGAAAAAAGACATCCAATTTATTTCCACCACTCCCTTTTTTCTTTTCTTAAAAGCCAATTTGGTATATAGATGGATCTTAATGCTGTTACAAATGTATTGATTATTTTGGAGAAAACAAGATCTCATGAAATAAATCTCTTCTGACTTGACAAGATGATATGGCAACCCTTCATTTGTTTCTGCAAAAAATTATTCATTTAAAAGATGAGACTCAGTTACGGATTGTTTTTCCTTTGTTTTCATAAGGAGCTGAAAAATGGAAAGAGAACATGCACACCAAGTTGCTTCTGTATCTGATATAATACTTAGGAGACCTGAACTTGATTATATACTAATGTACTATGCTATTGATTGATTAGTCAGGGCAATGAATTATTATAGTCGAATTGCTATTTGTGAGGCTTTTTTTTAACTATCTTAGAAAACAAACTAACATTTCAAGAAAAAGCTTTAAAAATAAATGGGTGCCAAAAGGACATAATTCACCATCTAAGCAGTTTAGTTTGGAGGGAAAAAAATATATTAACTTCATCTAGTCCTTGGGGCTTTGTAGCAATAAATATTGATTCAATATGAAAAATAGCATTCTACTGTAGTTAATAGTGTTAAGGATACTTTACCCGTTAAAAGAGGGAAAATGCAACAAAATATGAGCTCCAGGGTTATGTTGGTAAGCACAACCATTGTATGTTAATAGTTTTATTTCATAAAACACTGCTCCCCATTGATTTTTTTTTTTTTGGAAAGCAGATGCAACGGTGCTGAGAAAGCATTTCACACGTGTTCCCATTGGTTTTCTTTTTACCCCCAATGGAAGGGTTTTGGTTTGTTTGTTTGTTTTTTTTAAACACTGAGGAAAATATGAAGGGTTCCAGCAATGCTTATTTAGGGGTGAGGGAGGACATATTAAAAAAAAAGACATACATACACACACATACTCCGAGGTAACCATTTTTAGAACATAAAACTTTCTCCCAACAGTGCCCCAGTACCGAGGCCCATTTTTGGTGGACAGCAATTTGTCTCTGGTGCGTGTGGACTGGAGTGGCTCTTTCCTGCTGAACGGCCCACTGAAGGAGTTCGTGGTGACCGACGGAGGCCAGCGTGTGTATAGTGGCTTCGACACCACCCTCTACCTGCCGAGGACAGCGGACAAAAGTTAGTTTCTGACCCCCATTTCATGGTGTGTCAGGAACTCTGGGTCCCCACCTGATAGTCCATCTGAAAGGTGACCAGCAGGTGCTCATCGGTAAAATGTCTTGGTTTGAGCGGCCACTTCTTGTGGGAAAGTTGCAGCTCCCGGTAAATAAGCTCTCCCTTCCCATGTGCAGCTTGATGTGTTGCCATTATGAGGCAGAAGGAGGGGAGGGCTCTGTGACATCAGTGTCAGAGATTCCACAGATGGAATGAGAGCTCAGGGCACCATAAGAGAAAGAGGACCAACGAGTAGTATCCTGAAATAATGCACTTTTCGGGACTTCAGATATTTCCTTGATGAACCAACAGCCTCCAAACGGAGACTGAACAGGCTGTGACCATCTCCAACTCTTATGGGCTCTGAGTGAGGGCTTTCCTTAACCAACCTTGGTATCTGTTCCTCAAACAACACCCCTTTGCCTTTGAAAACCGAACTCTTTCTCCCTGTTTAATGACATGTTCTTCTGTTTGGTTTTTAAACTGAAATGAGAAAAAGCTTTAAAAGGTACTAAGTATTTTCTTTCCCCCCCCAAAGAATTTATTTATTTTTGAGAGAGAGAGAGTACAAGTGGTGGTAGGGAGAGAGAGAATCTCAAGCCGACTTCGTGTTGAGTGTGGAGTCCTAAGCAGGGCTCGATCTCACAACACTGAGACCATGACCTGAGCCAAAACCAAGAGTCGGGCACTTAACAGACTGAGCCACCCAGGTGCCCCAGTCTTAAGTATTTTCTAATGATTAATGTGACCACCAGACCAAGAAATGTGAAGACACATTAAGCACTCTGGATTTATAAAGTGAATTCTTAGTAGACTTTTTTATTTTTTTTTAAAGATTTTATTTATTTATTTGACAGAGAGAGACACAGTGAGAGAGGGAACACAAGCAGGGGGAGTGGGAGAGGGAGAAGCAGGCTTCCCGCTGAGCAGGGAGCCCGATGCGGGGCTCGATCCCAGGACCCTGGGATCATGACCTGAGCTGAAGGCAGATGCTTAACGACTGAGCCATCCAGGCGCCCCTTTAGTGGACTTTTTTAAGAAATTTCCTTGAAAATACTATTTATTTTGGTTAAAAGTACAGATAAACAATGAGCTCCAGCATTGCATTTATAATATTTGAAATTTATCAATAACATTTTTATAATTGGCCTACACATTTCCATGGTCACAGTTCTCGGTCACCTAGGGCAGCCATTGTGACGAGCAGATGGACCCATAGGGAAATCTGGGTTCTACTCCCAGGCAGGCCTCTAACGATCTATGTGGCTTTATAAGAGTTGCTTCTCTCAGGTTCCTGGCTATTGAAAGAAGTATTTAGACCATTTGATTTCCAAGATCCCATTTGAGCTCTCCTGCTTAGAAAGAAACTCTGGGTCACACAGCGTAAAGTGCACCTGTATGTACCTTTTGAAGGAACAGGTTTAGACCATGTACAGAACAAGATACACTGGGTATTATCCTTTACTCTTCTGATAATTCTTGTTTGTTTGTTTATTTTGCTATATAAGCTCTGAGCTTATTTAGTTGTATTACTTATAAATACATAACGATCATTACACTAATGATAGCTATTTTTCTTGGCAATTTTAATATTAGAAATAATTTTGCCTATTAGATAAAACCTCACAACTTGTGCTGGAAAACTCTTTTCAGACTTTTCTGTGCTGGGATACGTTACTCTTCTAAAAGTCTGCCCACTTTGTAGGTGTTGAATGACCTAGTCATGTACCTTTTTTCTAGCCTTCTTTTTCCAGGTCATCTGCACCACAGATGAAGGAAGCGTTAAAACACCTGTGGTCCAATATGATACCTCTACCGGATTTGGTAAATGTTTAACTCATATTACATTTAGTATAGAACCTATTCATTTTTCTAAAAAAAACAAGCATATATTTGTTTATACATACTTGTGCTAATGTATTAGCATAGACTATATGGAAGGAACTGTGTTAAGTATTATAAGAAATTTTTTTAAAGGTTCTCACAGAAATTACATTAGACAAGGAGTTAAGACATGTGGTACTCTTAAAATACCTAGGGTCATTGAATTATAGACACAGAGAGATATTGCTAAATTCTCTCCTACCCACAAATCCTGTCAGTAAAGAACAAAAGTGACTTTGTTTACCAAAAAAATGATTTATAGAGGAAGTCCGAGAAAAGAGATCAGAGGAAGAGAGAAAATACTCTAATGCCAATTTGTGTTGATCATAGAGATAATATTGCATATTCAGAGCCTAAAATGGTGAATTGGGGAGATTTATCTCTTGTATTCTCTGTAGAAGATTATGATTGATCGTTATTACCAAGTAATTTAGCTGAAGAGATGAAATTGTTATTTTTATGGAGCATCTTTAAATTGAGTTCTACCTACAATCTTTGAATCTAACATGTGTAATACTTTACAATTTCAAAGGGCAAGATAGAGAAACGCCAGATCTTTTCCATTAGAACAGAATTGGGACTGATACCCTATTTTAGATTCCAGTAACTAATGTTATATCCAATCTGTATGCGTGTATAGTTAGGTTTTTTTT
>NW_027397116.1:10169316-10210609 GCF_003265705.2 Callorhinus ursinus
ATATATATATATATATATATATATATATTATTCTATGATTCTGGATCTTACATGTCTGGATGCCATGTGCAATTTTGTACAATACCTAACACAATTCCATATAGTCTATCTCCATTTCATTTCATAGCAGCTGTGGGATAGAGTAGACTTTATTTGGTTTTTGGTTTTTGGTGTTTTTAGGAGGAAGAAAGGCAGGGGCAGAGGGAGAGGGAGAATCTTAAGCAGGCTCTACACCCCACTTGGGGCTTGATCTCACAATTTCACATGACCCTAAGATCATGAACTGAATCAAAATCAAGAGTCGGATGCTTAACCCACTGAGCCACCCAGGTGCCCCTGTTTGATATTCTTTAAGCAACTATGATGTTTCCACAAGTGGAGTGGACCGATGGAGGCCTAAGGGACACCAGAACTTAACCAAGAATGCTCCGTAAGCTTGTTGCTAAGATGAGAATTTGAACATGGTTTCTCGGCTGACTCCCAGCCCCATACTTTTCCTGGAGCAGAGGTTATCAAATTGAAGTGTGCATAAGAATCATCTCCATGTGCTTATTTAGTATATGGTTTCCCAGGCCCCTGGCAGAGATCAAGAGTCAGCAGGGCGCAGGAATCTGCTCTTTCAATAAGCCCTGTCCATAACATTGTGTGTTAGCTATAATCAGATTTTAAAAATTAAAAAAGTAAATAAAAATAAACAAGTCCCGCCCAGTGATTCTGATACGGGGGACCAGGATCATGAGTTGAGCAAAACCGCACAACCTAGATTGAGCCACCTCCAAATCCAGCCCGTCCAGTCTCCGAGGTCAGAGGCAAGTACATCTTCCCTGCGGTGGGCAATCCACAGGGTGGGATCTGCTCTGACAGCACCGGGGTTTTTCCTTGAACTCGAGGCTCAGCCACTGCAGTTCCCTACCCTGACCCTGAGGCTTCCATTTGATGGGTGGAGTCCCTTGAAATCAAAGGGACTTTGAAAAAAGAAAACCGAGAAGGGATAAAGACACATCATCTCGATTTTAAGCTCTCCATAAAAGAGGGGAAACCTGTATTCGGTTCCTGAACACAAACTGTTTCCATTGATGAGAGAAGGAACACTGAGGATGGCGAGAAGTTATGAAAAAATTCCAAGATGTATTGTCCAACTAACAGCCACAGTCAGTTTTAACTTTGTGATGTAACTTTTTAAAATGTTCCTGATCTCTTGCCTGAGGCAGCCTTGAAGCACTAAAGTCTGGCCATCCTCATTTCCCTCCTCCTGTTCTGAGGGCTGTTTTCTTTCTGTGGCTTACCTCAGGCGGGCTGCCCTACATTCCCCCTGTGTCCTCCCTAGCAAGGGGCCCACTGGGCCCATCAGATCCGTTTCTGGAGTTACAGCCCTGCGCCACACGGAGGAAATTCAGCTCTTCCAGCGCGTAACCAAGGCTGTTGTTTTTTGTTTTGTTTTGTTTTGTTTTGTTTTTAATTCAAACAATACACATTGATTCCTAGTTAGGGGAATTCCCACCTGCTAGAACTTGGCAGAGCTTTGACCGCAAGTCTTTACTTTTTTTTTTTTTTTTAAGATTTTATTTATTTGACAGAGAGAGACCCAGCGAGAGAGGGAACACAAGCAGGGGGAGCGGGAGTGGGAGAAGCAGGCTTCCCGCCGAGCGGGGAGCCCGATGCGGGGCTCGAACCCAGGACCCTGGGATCATGACCTGAGCCGAAGGCAGATGCTTAATGACTGAGCCACCCAGGCGTCCCTGCAAGTCTTTACTTTAGAGATGGAGAAGCAGAGGCCCAGAGAGGCAGAGTGACTTTTTTTAACCACAGAGCTATCAGAAGTCGAGTTAGGGTTAGCTGAGTCGTGTGGCTCCTCTTAGGGAGCTCGAAATTTAGTCTCCGTCACCTTCTCTCCCTCTCTTAAACCTCCTCACCCCGATTCTGAACCCCTCCTCCCCTCCCACTGAAAATGTGGGTGTCAAGTGTCCAACAGGCCCACCCAGTCCTTGAGGTGCTGCAAAGGGGGAGTTGGTGCAAGGAGCGAAGAGGCGCTTGCCACTGCATCTGTTTGCCTTTCTTCCTCTTGGCCATAAGAACCTGTGTTGGCCGCACACCAGCCTGCGTGCCTGCTGCTGGATCCGTGGGCTTCCAAGCCCGCCCTGTGACCCCAGTCAAGGGTTCGCTGCTTGGGGTACCTCAAATTGAGCACACCCAGAGGAAGTGTTGAAAGCAAAGAACTTTTTATTATTTGTTACAAGTAAGGAGACAGGGAGAAAGCTCTGTCTCCCCATGGAGTTAGTACAGGAAGTTTGATTCAGTGCATGGGGAGGGGTGGGCACGGGGGGCTTACAGAGGCACTTCTGGTTCAATTCTACATGCCGAGCACATCAGCATGCTAGGGCAAACATCGTATGTTCAAAAAAATGGCACAAAACTCCACCCATAGGAAGAGATCTTAGTATTATAATGAGCTAAAGATAACTTCAGGACAACTCCGGGGGGCGTCTGTGCTGGTCCTCGTCCAACCCGGTTCCAACTGGCTCACGTAAGGGGCTGTCGGGCGAGACACAGCTAGCGAGGGGCTCTCGGGTGAAACACCTGCTTGGTTGTGCCCTGGGCTGGCACTGTTCGTTCTGCAAAACAAAACACAGTTCTCCCCAGCTGTTGTCCCTTCCCCTCCTCCCTTCTGCTGAGAGTGTGCAGCCCTCTTATTTGAGTAACTTCCTGTGACATCCTAGCCAACAGCCCCAGCAAGTGGCTGGGCTGGAGATGATCTCTGAGCTCAGCTCGGGCCCCCACTCCGTTTGCTTGATCTCACGGCCTTCTGCTGCCCTGCAGTGAGCCCTGTAAGCCTTTCTCCTGTCTGCCCCGGCTCATTCCAGCTTTCTCCACACCGGCAGACTTGAGAGCTGTGGGCCCAGCACAGGGTAAATACGTGTTTGTTCAATGTGAGCTATTGTGATTAGCCTCACGTGCGGAGAATCACCTCGACTGAACTCGCAACACTTGAACAGAAACCAAGAGTAAGTGGTCCTCCTGCCAAAGGATTTCTTTCCAGGGGAAGCTCTCTGAGGGCCCTGGAGTGATGACTTGCAGAACTTCTGCTATGTCACAGAGAGACCAGGGTACAAGAAATCTAAAGACAACATGTTGGCAAGCACAGGCTGCTTACATCACAATAGAAAGCAGGATCTGGTCTTTCTAATCTGGTTTGCATAAAACTGCCCAGGAACCCAGCTGTTGCATGGAGTGAGGGGACCCTGGGTCTCCTCAGCATTGACTGTATGTATCCAATAGGTTCTCTGTGGTTATATTAATAAGGCTGGGCCCTCACGAGAGTCCATTGCTAGGAAAA
The DNA here is from genome assembly GCF_003265705.2 of Callorhinus ursinus. NCBI lineage: Eukaryota > Metazoa > Chordata > Mammalia > Carnivora > Otariidae > Callorhinus > Callorhinus ursinus. The sequence goes on from NW_027397116.1 coordinate 10,172,651, forward strand.
GGCTTTGCTCTCAGGGCATGCAACTGGGAAGCAGGCATTCCTCAAGGTTCCCTTGGTGACCCCCTTTAAAAATCCCTGCATCCTCCTCGCCCTTTCCCAGGGAACGTGCAAAGGCAGCAGTGATTTCTATCCCGAGGATCGTCAGAGAGGTCCCCTGAGGGCTGTAAGCTTCTCCCTGCCACACGACACCATTTTCCCGGCCTGAACACAAGTACGCACAAGCACCACGAGACAAACTGCTTTAAACTCCTTTCCAATTTACTATCGAACAACAGGGCAAGGGATCACAAAATTGCCTTCTGAAATAACATTTCCCTTTCCTGTCCCTGGGTTTTGCAGGCCTGGTTCTGACAACTCCTGAAGAAAAGAGAGGATTGGGGAGCAAAAGCACTGAGTTCTACAGCGAGTTATGGTTCATCGTGTTAATGGCGATTCTAGGCTTGATCTTGTTGGCCATTTTTCTGTCTCTGATACTACAAAGAAAAATCCACAAAGAGCCATATATCAGAGAGAGACCTCCCTTAGTACCTATTCAGAAGAGAATGTCTCCACTGAGTGTCTATCCACCCGGGGAAACCCATGTGGTATGTCTCTGAAAGCGGGCCCCATTTCCCTATCACTGGGCTAGAATACTGGCTTTTATTTAGGTGGAAATATTTCCAGAGTCATGGTAACAAGGGATTAGATGACGGCCCCATTTCCCTATCACTGGGCTAGAATACTGGCTTTTATTTAGATGGAAATATTTCCAGAGTCATGGTAACAAGGGATTAGATGACAGTTATGTTTGATAAAATATGGGATCCAAGGAAGGCTAATAGTGACCTTATGAAAGAGACCACCAGAGAGCTTTCTTGTCCCTTCCTCCATGTGAGGACACAGCGAGAAGACAAGAAGACCCCCATCTGTAAACCAGGACGCAGGCACCTACCAGACACTCCATTTGCCGGCACCTTGAGCTTGGACTGCTCAGCCTCCAGAACTTGAGAAATAATTTCTGTTGTTTATAAGCTACCCAGTCTATGGGATTCTGTTACAGCAGCTCAAAGGGACAAAGATACCCGGGAAGTTTTTAAAAACGCCATTGCCTGGGCCTTATCCCAGAAACTCTGGTTCCATTGTTTTTGGGTGGGGCCTGGGGATTGGTGGGGCCTGGGAATGAGGGGCTCCTCATAGCTCCCAACCACCTGCTCCTAAGATAGGAGGTCAGGCAAAGGTCTTGGGGGTGAGGCCACACGTGTGGTAGTGCAGGGGGATCGTGGACCAGAGCACTCATTGACAGGGTAAAAGGTGACTGAATTTGAAGGTGCACTCTGGTGTGGGACTGTGTCTACGTGGAGGAGGAAAGGCTGCAGATTCTAATTCCCACCAGGCACCAGTCCTTTCCAAGTCATGCGTCCAAAGGGCTGCATCTGCCTGAGAAATCGCTTTTTTTCCAGTTTGCACAAAGGTTGAGCTCGTGGCCAGCTGTGCAGCTAAAACTCTGATTACCACTTCCACTGTGTGGGGAAGTTCTTCCACAAGAAGCAATCTCAGACACCAACTGGGTGTCCTACAATTCAACTCAATTCTGACTCTATCTACCGAGAGATGGCGCCAGATTTTACAAGTTAAGGGTTCAGGTCTCCAAGACTGTCCCCACCCCCCAACTTCAGACACCAATCGTAAGTCCAGGTTGTCACCCGGCTTCTGACAGACCAGCTACAGATTGGAGTTTGCAGTGGCCCCTCCTTGGGTTCAATTAGTTTGCAAGAGCAGCTCACAGAACTCAGAGAAACATTTTACTTACTGGATTACCAGTTTATTACAAAAGGATAAAACTCAGGAAAAGCCAGATGGAAGAGATGCATAGGGCGAGGCATGGGGAAATGGTGCTGAACTCCCACACCCTGCTGAACTCACCACTCCCAGAACCTCCACGTGTTCACCAACCCAGACGCTCTTAGAACCTCACAATGGAGGCTTTATCACTTAGGTGTGATTGATTAAATCATTGGCCATTGGCTACTGATCCAAGCTCCAGTCCCTCTCCCCTCCCCGGAGGTGAGGGGTTGGGGGTATGTTGAGGGGGCACTGAAATTCCCAGCTTTCTAATCACAGGGTTGGCTCTCCTGACAACCAGCCTTGGGTGGTGCCCAAAGTCACTCATTAACGTAAAAAAAGACACCTTTGTGGCTCTCCGCACTTAAGAAATGCCGAGGGTTTCAGAAGCCCTGTGCCAGACATGGGACTGAAGACCAAACATATATTTATTATAAATCACGGTGTCACAGCCACACCCAAATTAAGCACAGAAGCCTAGTCAAACCGGCTGAGTGGCAACACTTTAAAAAATAGAAATGAGTGAATTGTCTGCCATCCAGATCTCTTCGCTTGTCCAGGACCCAACAACAAACAGCGGTTAAGGCGCTGACAAAGCCATATCATGGTCAAGTAGTGGAAGTGGGGCCACAGACGGACAGTCATCCCTCTAAGGCCCATGGTTTGTGTCTGGGGCAGGGAGCAGCCATGGGACAGCGAATTGGTGGTGGAGAAGCCAAGACAACGCCCCCACCCTCTGGTCCTCAGCTCTCACCAACCATACCTCCTCCCATTCTCCTTGCTTTCCAAGCCTCCTTCCTCCCTGAGCGCATCAAGCTCCTCCCACTGGGCCATCGCTCCTGCTCTTCTCTTGGGAGGCTCCCACTCTCACTTCATTCAGGTCCCTGCACAAATGTCACTTCCCCTTCCATGTGAAATTAAATTCCCTAGCTTCTTTTTTTATTTTTTTTAAAGATTTTTTTTTTTTTTTTTTTTTTTGATAGAGAGAGACACAGCGAGAGAGGGAACACAAGCAGCGGGAGTGGGAGAGGGAGAAGCAGGCTTCCCGCTGAGCAGGGAGCCCGATGTGAGCCTCGATCCCAGGACCCTGGGATCATGACCTGAGCCGAAGGCCGACGCTTAACGACTGAGCCACCCAGGCGCCCAAATTCCCTAGCTTCTTAGTCTACTTTCCTTTTCTATTGTACCATCACCACAAGATACCATAGTAGATATGCTTGTCTGACTCCTCAAAGAGAATGTGAGCTCCCCAAGAGCAGGGATTTTGTGGGCCACTTACTTTTATACCCCAATACCCAGAACAGTGCCTGGCATATAATAGATATTCCACAAATGTTTGTGAAATGAATGAATATTGAATGGCCAACTCAAACCACCAGCCATGTGCTACTATTCAGTGTATATTCATCAGAAGATCCGCATTGAAGAGCAGATACTTTAAAGTTTTCCTTTGTGGAAGAGTAACTCTCTCTCTGAGGAAGCCATGTTCTTAGAAAAAAGAAGCACCACCACTTCCAGAGTTCAGAAGTGCATGGAAGGGCCCAGAGGACCTGAGGCCACTCTAGCCTGGGGACATCAGCTAAATCAACCCTGGGCCATATGGAGTACATGGAGAATGTGGAAGAGAAACTCTGGAGCTCTGCTGGGTACATCTACTCTCTAACGTGAAGTGTGCTTCCAGGAAAACTTCCCCACATACCATTAGTGTAACTCATTTCAGTGATCAAATCTCTTGTCTCTTGACCCATACCCTATAAGAAGGCACCTCTGCCTCATAATCCTTCACAAGGAGGAATCCAGTTTTGTCCGCTTGGCTAACTGAGGGATCAAGAAGCAATCACATCATTCCAATGGGAAGTTACTCTGGATGGTACCATTGCTCACAGTTCTCATGAGTCTTGTCAAGCTTTGTTTCATCAAAGTGAAACCCATGAACTATCAGTATCAACATCACATAGGAGCAGGACCTGAAGCTCTGAGAAAGAAACCAAAGAGTCTGCTATTTCAACCAGCACTTGGGAAGTCAGATGCACAGTAAAGTCTGACAATAGTTATAAATGAGTTAAAAATATAATACATAGAATACAAGGCCTGTAAGCAGTGTGTATAGTCTCATGACCAATGAAAACAGGTGGGGGGATTCCACTTATATGAGGTATCTAAAATAGATTCATGGAAGCAAAATATGGTGGTTGCCAAGCTGGGGGAGGGGGGAAGGGGTATTGCTAATTAACAGGTATAAAGTTTCAGTTCTGCAAGATGAAGACGTAGGTTAATAACATGTACTTACAAGCCTTCTGATGCTTTAAAAAAATTTTTTTAAAGTAAACCATTCTCACAAAGTTGGAAGAATATTAGTGAAGGTTAGTCAGATGAAGGAGAGTAGACTTCACATTAGTAGAGCAAAATAAAGAGCCATATTTTGTGTCCATGGGCTCCAGATTCAATGACTAAGATTCTGAACAGGATCAAGAGGGATCCACCTGCTCAGTGTCTCAGATTGACTTTCTTTTCACTTGGGTAGGTGGATGACAGTTATCCCTGAAACACACACACACACACCCTGAGATGTAGCTCAGAATGATTATATGATTATGCTATCATTGCAGAAACAAAGAATTTGTTTTATGGTCATTTTGTTTGTTCCAAACACTAACTGATGCCTCCCCATTTGTTCTCAGTTTGACTCTGTGGCCGATATATCTGATCTGTCAAGCAATGTTACCCTAAAAAGCTACACCATGCACTTTGAGGTACCTCTGTGTGCTGCATGAATGCATGATCTTTCACATGATGTGTTGACTGCACAATGAAAAGCAGGAACATTTCGTTGATTGGACCATCTAAATCAAACCTCAGATATTTGGAGTAGCTAGATTTTCTTATGGCACATTCGAGTTTCTAATCATATAGGGCCTTTGTCTTTCTGATGTTAATACAGGACCTGATTTATTTTGAAGGCTGAGTTTCATAAGGAATAGAACAATATGAATGAGAAGAGAGGGTGAGAAGAGAGGGTGGGAAGAGTCCATTTCCTTCCACAAATCCAGGAATTTTAAAATATATAATACAACCGTGCTCACTTGGCAACCATGAGAGACCATTATTAACTTTGCTATGGGAAAGCATTGAACTCAAGACACAGGCTCTGTGGTGACACTCATGAAGGGATTACTTTGTTAACCCAACCTCTATCTCCTTCACCCCACCACTTCACAAAGCAGCAAGCTCTTATCTACAGGGAACAACAGCCAAAGCACTAGGGCATGAACTCTCTAGGTGCCAAGAACACTGGGTGTCTAATATGACTATTACTTTATCATCTCACCCTTACCAAGAAACCAGGGGCCACAGTATTCCAGATAAGCTAAGTTCTGTAGTAGGATATGGTGTGTTCCTTCATTGACAATGTGTGACACACAGTTTTCTGTCCTATTTCAAACCCATTTTCTTCAGACTCTAATCACCAACAGCAACTTTCTTTTCAGGGATTAGCTGATACCAAAATTCCCCGGTCCGGGACACCCATCAGTATTAGGAGCAACCGGAGCATATCCGTACTTCGGGTCCCAAGTCAGAGCCAAATAAGCCAAACCTATTCCCAAGGCTCTCTCCCTCTCAGTGTCAGCCAACTCATGGACATTCAAGACAAGAAAGTCTTGATTGATGACTCGCTGTGGGAAACCATCATGGGCCATGATAGTGGATTGGTGAGTTTTGAGCATACGATGTCAGCCTTTAACAAAATACTTACTGAGTACTTTTTATATTAAACTGATAGAACTATCAATCAGTGGCAAACACTATTGACAGTGAATGCCCTAATCAATGATGATTGGCTTATTTTTCAGTATGTGGATGAAGAGGACCTGATGAATGCCATCAAGGGCTTCAGTTCTGTGACTAAAGAGCACACCACATTCACGGACACCCAGCTGTGAAGGATGGAAACTTGCAAGACAAAAAGCTGCAAGACCTGCTCCATACCCCCTCCCCACCGGGTTGTCACTGACTGACACACCATACATGCTAAAAAGCATCGCTTCTTATTCTGTAATCCTTTTTTAAAAAACAAGGATTGTTTTTGAAATTGTTCCTCCTTAATAGAGGTCTGTTTTTCTGGTGGTCTGAAATAAGGGATACTATCAGTATGGAAATACTTATTTTGCTCTTATTTGGTGGAAGCTAAATAAGCATGTAATTTTCATTTGGCTCAAACAGTGACTCCATTGGTTAAATGAATAATTAGTGACAACTTCAAATTGGCCCACAGTTGTTACAAGTAAGTGAAGTTACTAGTTTAAAAACAAAGCAGTTTTTTTCTGAGAGGATGTCACTACTCCTCCTTTCAATCCCTTATTCCCATGCAATCCTGTGAGAACACGATCCTGTAAGAAGAATTCTCATGATCATAGCTACAAAATAAAATGCCAGTTTCAGGCCAAAAGCTGAACCAGTTAGAGAAAAACAAGCTACACTGAGGGATACACACTGGACTGAAAGTTCAATTTAGTGGCAATGTTTAGGGATAAGTACCAAACTTAACTGAAAAAAAAAAAAGTTTTCACCAACCTTTTAACAGAGCACTGCATAAACTTATAAACCTCTGTTCTTGCATTTATGAATCTTCTGAAAAGGACGAAAGGGCTATTTCCCACGTGTTTTACATGGTTTTGAAACTACAGTACTTTCCAGAAAATTCTGTCAATTCGCTGAATACCCAGCGATGCCGACATCTTCAATTTAACCTTTCACATATTTGCATTATTCAATTAGCCTATGTGGAATTTAAAAAGGAAACATTTTGTGCTCCTTCCAGCTTTGAAATCGTTTAAATTAACATTTATACATAAATGTTACATAAGCCTGTATATTCTATGTATAGCTATGTGTCTATGACTCTGGACTGTGTCCCTTCATTTCAGAGAACTGTTTTAGCCCTCGAGTCATTAAGAGCGGAGGATATTCCACAGTTCCAATTTCCATGGGTCAAAAGTTTGTCATCTGCTCTATTTGGATTAGTCATTGGTGAAAGTGTTACAGCAAAAAACATTTTTTTTCTAAGTCATCAACATAAAAAAGGTATTTAAGTTTGTTCTTCACGGAAAACATTAAAAAAACAAAAACAAAATGAAACAAACAAAAACAACTGTCTTCCTATTCTTAAAGGTCTACTTAATGATTCCAGGAAACTATTTTGAATCTATAGGTCTCATACACGATTGTCTGACAGTATTTTGTGAGTTAATCCCGGGGTAGGTGGAGTTTCCCAAAGCTAACTAGCAAAAATTTGTAAAATAGAGGATAACATTATTCTGCCTCAAAACAACTCAGATTGTGGACTCTGGGGGGGGTTACTGAGGCTTTAACCAAATCTGTGAAGAACAGCTCGTCAGATTGATCAACTCCCAATAAACCTTGCCAACTCTAAGTGTCAAAAGCACAGACCAGTCTTAAACAGAAGTTCTGCCCCCTCGTTAGAACTACTATAAGAAAACGAATCTGAAATAATTGTGCACCGTTGGCAGTGGATGTACAAATTATAAGATTTTTTTTTTCTCGCCAAAAGTTTTATATTTTCTTAAATCGAAACACGGGATTGGCTAATTTAGTTTACTGGTTTTAATTCCATTTGTTGGTTCTGGGTCAAGAAGTCGTTTAAAGCTGGTACAAGTGAGCCTTAACCAAGGCTGAGTTTCTGAGTCACACGAGCTAAAGGTACGTAGGGAAAATGTGCTTTTTTTCCAGTTATAAACTTGCATCTTTATCCTTCGTCTACTCTTCTGCAAATAGGATTTGCTGGTCACAGGTGGATTTAGGAGATTGAGGTCGTCCTCATTTTTGAAAAATTAACTAGATACCTTTATCACAATTGAAAATTTCTATAAAATGGTTTCCTCACATTGCTACTTTTTAAGATTTTATTTATTTATTCATGAGAAACAGAGAGAGAGGCAGAGGGAGAAGCAGCAGGCTCCCCTCAGAGCAGGGAGCTGGACACAGGGCTTGATCCCAGGACCTTAGGATCACGACCTGAGCCAAAGGCAGACAATTAACCAACTGAGCCACCAGGCACCCCCTATCACAATTTAAAACCTAAAGAACACAAATAGAGAACTGCAGGGGACTTTATATTAAATCATTCTCCATTTAAGCTAATTAGACTTTTAGTTATTACATGAATTCATTTAGCTGTATCATTTACGTTGTGATCCCATAGCTGGACGGAAGCTTCTATGGCTCCCACCAAGAACATTGCCCCCTGTTAACACTCAGAACCTTACTTTCATCTCTTTCAGAGAAGCCCAAGATTTCGTTATTTTAAGTGGTATTGTGTGCTAAGCCTCGTTGAAGTGTAGACGCATCCCTAGAGACTGATTCAATTGTCTGCCACGGGCTGAGGCATCAGTGCTTTTCAAAGTTTTCAGGGGTTCCAGGGTGGAGAGCCAGGGGTGGAAAGCAACCGAGATGGTTGCTCATGGGCTGAGCGATCGGGCACACCACTCCTCCCGGACTGAGCAAACGATGAGCAGGTCTCTACGAATCCCTTTAAATTGGTTCTGAATCTCCTGACACAGGTCTGACCACTTGCAGAGGCCACATTCCCAGCTTCGGAACTACTGTTATTCCTAATATATCAGCTGTTTGGTATGAGTGGGTAGCTATGTTTTTATAAGCTCTATTAAAAATTATATTTATAGATGACTTGTCATTTCCACTAAATGGAAAACCTAAATATGAATCTGTCAGTGTACCTGATGCTGATCTAAAAATCATGCTGGCATCAATATAACTCTTCTTGAACAACCTGTAAATAAAACATAGGCCAGATGGAATAATTCAGTGATAAGGAACTTAATTATGTCACATGAGTAGTTTATTTCCAATGCACAAATATCATGTAAATTCATCTCAAGATGGTTTAATTGTTCAATGTAAACCAAGTTTGATTTATGAAAACACACTGACAGCTCTGAGTTATATTTATAATTTACACATAAATAATGATGATAAAGGTAAGCCCATTTAAGAAAACAGGATGTTCTGGATCATCTCTCAACCATCGATGTCCATTAGGATCAACGGTGGTGCTTTTTTTTCAAAAGCGTGGGTCCCACCCACCAGATTCGAACTGGGCAGGTCTGGAGGGAGGCCCCCCGCAGTTGCCTGTGCGTACCCTGAGGTCAACGTCATGTTCTCAGCCTTGATGAGAAAGCCGGTAACAGGACCACAGGCTCCCGAAACAGGCAGACATGAGTTCAAAAGTTGGCTCAGTAGCTGACAAGCCTTGGGGCTGGCTAAGTTATTTCTCCTCAGTGATCACACCTATGAAATGCGGGTGGCAATGCCTCTGCAACAGGTATGACAGTACTTCTGAGAACTCTCAAGTACAGAATTAGTTGACACTCTCTTCATTGTGAAAATTCTAATTCTGTTCTTGTTTTTCAGCAAAGTATACAGATTCAGCTCAAGTTTTTTGTTTGTTTTTTTTTGGTGACAAAAATACCTAATGAGGTAGGTAGAAGGAAAACGCTTAGGCTTGGCAGGGATCATCTGCTCCAGGTGCCAAAATGGCAGCTAGACTCCAACCCCTGTCTGAGCATCAAGGTTCACACTCTTGGGAGTGAGAGAAATAAAAAAGATCTGACTCGTAGTAGACTGCAACCTGTGGTAGAGTTGAGTTGCCTTTTTATGGGATTTTACTATATAAGAGTCTCCTCCACCCCTGCCTCCCCCATGGCCTTTTACTCTTGGAAAAGGCTGGTTAAATACAATTTTTTCGTTCATTTTCTTACTTGCCCACCCACCTTTTACATGACTGTGATAAGGAGAAAGAAGGCTCCAGAGAGATTGACAAATCCTTAGCGATGCGGCAATGACGTTTTGCCGGACCCTTCCTCTCAGTGAGAATGTAAGTCAGCCTTCGAGTGTGTTCCCGGCCCCTCTGCCCTCCCCACTTCTGACCGCGGGAAGGAGACTCGACCCAACGAGGTGTACTTTGCAGGTGTACCTCAAACAGCATAACTACTCCTTAAATAACCAACAACACATAGTCTTAATCATTTTTATTAGACTTCACTGATAAATAAATACAAGAGAGGTGTTGTGAAACCACTAGCAATATAGTAAACTTTAAAGAATTTATTTCAATTTCACTCACTTATATTTCTTGGAAGGGGAATATATACATTATTCACCAGTAAATGCTGAATGCTTTAAATTTACAATTGCCCTATGTGCAGAAACTTGACAATTATTCCAATTGAATGAAAAAAAGATAAAAAAATTTTTGTTCTCATAATTCAAAATATATTTTAAAATAACATTTGTATAGCAGCCAAAACCCTTAACCAAAAGTTGAGAACTGCAGTCTCAGAAGCTTAATAAAATGGCCACATTCTGACTTAATTATTTTCATTATTAATAGTTGGGCGGGAAACACACGGCCCCTAAATCAAACAAGGCAGACCGACAACTAGCACAGTTTCCCTTCTGGGCACTGACAGCTCTAACCTTGATTATTATTTTTATCTTTCATCTGTTCAAACACAGATAATTGCTCCAACTTTAAAGAAAGTTTAAATGGACTTTGGGTATTTAATATTGGTGATGCTTGCTAAGATTTAAGAACTCCAAAAATGAGAATCAGAAAATGACCCATGATTTAAGAATACCTGAAGGGACTGCCTACCACACAGTGTAAATTGGTGTTCAACATCAATAGTGTTTCTGAATTAGATGATATTTTTTCACAAACATAGCACCTCATTAAATATCTGGTAAACACATGGCAATCACAATAAGTGTTGGGAGACTATCCGAAGAGATTTAATGTGATTCACTTCACGTAACAATGAAAGACAAATCTCAAGCATAATCAAGATTAGGAACACAATCTGTTGGTCCCCGTGCCCTTAGGGATGCTCATCTATAGTGGGCACCATCTTATTAAGACTTGGTACGTTGCTTCCAAAATCCAGAGAGTAGCTAAACATTGAAATGGACTCTTGCTTTACAAATGATCTGTTAAATGTACTTGTAAAACTAAAAAAACTTTCCAAAAGGTCCAAAGAGATAGAATTATTTTATCTCCTTACTCCAGGTAATTCTGTTAAAAAGATCCTGCATGAACTCCAGTTTTAATTTGTAAAGTTTTGGTGTAAAAGCTAAAAGCTAATGTATTGAAATCCAGTAAAGTTTTGAACTTTCATCTAAATTAACAAAACAACTATTTATTTTGGTGAGTTTTCACAAGCTGTATTCTTGACCTGAAGAATCGCTTTTTTTATGCCGAGGAGATGGAGTGGTCTTCGTGGGAGACGGGGAAGCAGTACCGGGTGAGTCTGTCCCTCCGTCAGAAGTACTCGGGGACGATGCCAGGTAGGGAACCTTCCTTCTTCCAAGGAATCCTCCTCCTTCAAAACCCCCTTTCTTCCGGAACTCCACTCTGTTTTCATTTTCTTCTTCTGAGGACCTTTTCTTGGATTCTAGACCGTCAGCTATTTTATGCACTTCCGATCCACTGTCTGATTCTCTCAAACTTTTTATTTCTGCTCCAGGAGACTTCCTCTCGGATACGTTACATTCCCCCGTTGCCCGCTTTACTTCAGCTTGTATTGGACCCAAGTTACCATTTTCAGGGACAGCTCTTTCTACATTTCTGTTCAAATTAATAGTCTGGCAGTCCCTGTCCCTGTCCCTGTGAAAGCTCTCAGTCCTCCTCGCTCTTGCTAACAAAGGACTCTCTCTGTAAGGCCTCATGGAACCGTAAGTAGCTGCCTCATGGATGGTTTCATGGTGCTGCAGCTGAAGGCTGAAACAGAGTTTTTAAAAATTATAGTTCAGATTTCTTTCTGGGATTGTTCAGGGGCACATCTCATTAATTAAACTACCAATGAAAAGACATTATTTAAATATTAAAGAATGATATATCCCCTTATTTCTATATATAAAAATTTACTTACTAAGTACTCTCTATATTATGTATTAGTGTGTGCAAAGGTATATGCATATCAAACTACCAATGCAAATAATACCATACATATATATTCAGTCCAGCTGGATTCCTGAATAGCGAAAAAAGCAAAGGGGGGAAAAAACCCTTTAAAACCAATGCAGAACTAATATAATTTAGTATTTAGTCCTCAACTCAAATTTGGAATTTTTAAAAATGTGGGAACTAGAAGATATACTATGCCACTGTATTAAAAGTACATAATAACTAAATGTAAGATGAGACAGATGATGTAATCACTTTGATTAATATGCCCCTAAGGCAACAGGGACAAAAGTTCCACATATTACCCAAGGTGACATGTGGTTTTTCTAATTTCCTTTAAATGAACTCTTGATCGCATAATAGGCATCTAGATTCGCAGCGATTCACCAAGTATTAAAGTGAAAAAATGTTTTTCTATGAAAAGAATCAGATATGCTTGAGGATGAGAAATTTAGCAAAATTTTTTTAAAAAACTGAGTACCATCATGAAGTCTGAATGAAAAATGTACCTTGAACGACATGGCTTTCAACAACCACGCGACTACGGCAGCTCAGCCAATTTTCCCAAAAGCGATGCTGAACTTCTGATACAATACCCAACCCTGGCACCCACCTCGAACTGGATTCACGGAGACGGCTGTGCTGAAGCACGGAAGTTGCCGGACTGATGTTAGGTGTTGCGCAGCGAGACGTGCTCAGATCGCACTGATCCAGTAATTTGAGCAGCTCCTCCTCAGTGGGACCACCTACGTCTTCGGGAAACACACCCTCATTACCATCACTTCTGTCAAAAGCTCACCCTGTGCCGAACAGCTGCCCACACAGAGCCTACCCTTCTCCTCGCTTTTGTTCACCATATCCATGGCAGTGGTCAGGTCCCACATCTGAATGCTGCCGTTCGTGTGGCCCGTGAACAAGTAGCGCCGGGGCCGGGAGCCCATCCTGCTCGACCCCTCACATTCTCTCACCGTGAATGACGATATTGTTGTGCAGTCAACAGCCTGGATCTCACAGATCCTGCAAAAGATAGTCGTATATATAGCTGTAAATCACGGGCAACAACTAACACTTTGTAAGTCAGATTTTTGAAATCGATTGCTTCCTTATGAGTGCTCTATATGTGTAAGACATTTAAAATGTTCAAGGCAGGTCGACAGAAATAAAATTCAAGCCTTGTTTCTTTGAGTGTGGAGAAAAGGCGCTTATAAAACAATACATTTAAATAACTGAAATAATGCAAATAATTTAAGTCTACCTTAAAAGAAAAACAGAAAGAACCTTGATGGGAATTGAGTAATTCTTTAAAAGGAAGTTATAAAACTAAAATGGCAGAAAGAAACAAAGCAACTAGGCATGAAACTAGAAAAGACCTTGAGAAGTCATTAAAACTTACGTACAGGGACACCTGGGTGGCTCAGTCAGTTAAGTGGCTATCTTCAGCTCAGGTCATGATCCCAGCGTCCTGGGATCGAGCCCCACATAAGGCTTCCTGCTCGGCGGGAAGCCTACTTCTCCCTCTGACCCTCCCCCTGCTTGTGTTCCCTCTCTCGCTGTCTCTCTCTCTCTCTCTCTCTCTCTGCCAAATAAATAAATAAATAAATAAATAAAATCTTTTAAAAAAATAAATAAAATAAAATTTATGTGCAAATTACAAGTCTGAAACCAGAAAAAAATGTATAGCTGTATGGAGGGGTCTAAGTAGCAAACTCCATTAGGATAATATTCTTAACTTTTCTGAAGCATTTTTATAACTATTTCATTGATTTTCATTAAGGATAAAAGAACCTAAAGACAATTATCTACATCTGACAAACGAGGAAACCAAGGAATAATGTCAGCAAATGATTTGCCAGTCATTTAAGAGCTGACTGAATTGCACTTGATTGAATTATTTCTCCCAGACTACTTCAAAACAGACGGGGCTTATAAAAACAAAAATTAGTTCTTAATTAGTACCAGGCAAATGCAAGGTCAAAAAGTAAAGGAGAAAGGGGAAATACAATCCTTATCAATGTAAGAAACATAAAAACAGAATATGAAGCATAGCTGAGCTTCCTAGCAGGCAGGGCAAAAAGTGATGACAGGGGAGAGGGGTTAACTACTGGATGCCCACATACAGTGATAGAGGCTATCCTAGTCTCACTCCCAATCTAAGGGAGAAGTTTTCAATATTTCACCACTGAGTATAAAGTTTACTATAATTGTTTTTATAGGTATTATTTTCAGATTAAAAAAATCTGTCCTTTTAAGCACTAAGATTCCTTTTTTAAAATGGGTGAACTATCAAGTGTTTTTTCTGTGTTTATCGAGATGATCACAATTTTTCTTAATATAGTGAATTGTATTTATTTTTAACACCTATAAATTAACATATTTTTTAAATCTAGGTTACTGTTTACATTTAAAATAAAATAAACTAAAATGAAACAATATAAACCTATGTGCTTGAAAACAAACATGGTTTTGCTTTTTGTTTTTCCTATGGGCTAGATTCCTTAGAATTACTGCTTCCTTTAAAATGTTGACAAGGTTTGCTCCCTGCCCACTTTCAATAAAACCTTTTCATTTTACTTCTCACTATTAAGAATCCGAACTGTCTGAACTGTCTTTAAACAAAAGCTTTGCTTCACATTAGCTTCCTAAAGGGTTGATTTCCTATTTAATTCTATGAAGTATTTCGGATTATTTTTAAACACATACCTTTTCCACTGGAAATGTAAATGTAAAAATTATGAAATTTGTTTTGTTATGCAGAGGTTATAATTGATGATAACACACTGCTACTGTTTAAAGTGACAGAAGAGGGGGTGCCTGGGTGGCACCGTCGGCCGAGCTTGCGACTCTTGCTGTAGGCCCGGGCCTGGTCTCGGGGTTGTGATCGAGTCCCATGTCAGGCTCCACACTCCAGTGTGGAGTCTGCTTGGGCTTCTCTCTCCCTCTCCCCACTCCTGCTTGATCTCTCTCTAAAGTAAGTAAATAAATCTTTAAAGTATCAGAAGAGGGAGGACACTAGAATTGAACAAGGATATGAAATACTACATCATTAGAGGACGTTATTGCAGCAGTTTTAATAAATGTTTGGCACCATCTTCACTGACTATGCAGAGAACACAATAAATCACAATGATTTATAACATTTCTCAAGATAATAATTTAACTTCTACCTATATTACAGGCTTCTAACACATTTTCTTTAAAAAAAAAAAAACAAGGTGACAAAAAGATAGTTTAGTATATAAAAATCATTTTCTGGGATCAATTAACAACTGCTGATGACTACATGCAATGGACTTTGATGGAGAGGAAATACATCTCCAAGATACTATTCATTAAAATATTAGAGACCAAATGCTGAAGGATAACAATATCAGTAGCATCTGTAACATTAATATGAAAGAAAATCCATAACCTTCTTAATGACTACTAATAGGAATTCTACCTTTTTCACTTGCTTGCTGCAAAAGATCTTATGGTTTTTATTTTTTTTTTAAGATTTTATTCATTTATTTGAGAGAGAATGAGAGAGAGAGAGAGAGAGAGAGAGAGAGCACATGAAAGGGGGGAGGGTCGGAGGGAGAAGCAGACTCTCTGCCGAGCAGGGAGCCCGATGCGGGACTCGATCCCGGAACTCCAGGATCATGACCTGAGCTAAAGGCAGTTGTCCAACCAACTGAGCCACCCAGGCACCCAGATCTTACGGTTTTGAAAGAAGAGAAATGTACAACTCAATCTGTTTGAAGCTATATGTAATAATTTAAAAGAAGTCAAATTTCACTCAAATGGAAAAGGAAGGGGAAAATAACTTCTATTGTGCATCTGTTAGTGTCAGGGACCACGCAAGATATTTCATGTTTTTAACTCATTCTATCTTATGACATCCTGCCAAGGTAGGTGAACTTTATTTTATAAAGAAATTGAGGGCTCAGAGAAACAAAGTAACAAGTTGAATTTACATAGCTAGTAAGAGCAAGTGCCAAAATTAGAATTTAGTTCAGCTGTCTGCCATCAAATTCATGGCTTCCTGATCTATCACTTGTCCTTCTTAACTGTCCACAGCATCAATGAAAATCTTAAATAAATGCTAGAGGATAAGGCCTAAATACTCTGTCTTAATCTTAAGCTAAAACAATCACAAGATAATGACTAGATTTCTTTTTTCAACAACTTGATTCTGGTAGTACTCTTTCATCAGTATGCCAAATTATTTAACAGGTTTCTTAAGACAAAAGTGACTCCTGAATATAAACACCTCTACGGTAAAGTTGTACCTTTTCCCAGTCGATGAGAGTCTTACAAACAGTTTGTTGGTGATGGGAACAACCTTCTGAATAAACACCTGTTGATCATCTCGCTCTCCAAAAGGCCCTTGGTCAGAACACAGACAACGGCAAAACAAGTTAACTGAAATTCAGTCGGTTTCACTGAACAAAAGGAACATTAATATCAATACCAAAGGGGGAGAAAAAAGAATTTTTCATGCTATTATATGACACTGTGCATTCCATGTCCAAGTCAGACACAGAATGAGGGACTGCAAGCACTCCAACTTGCATTGAACCTTTTTAAAAATACATTAATATTTCAAGTTATATTTTATGCACTAAGGCCACTGAAGCTGATGGCATTAATTTGCATAAGACTATCCATTAAGTAAGAGTAGTAGAAGTAGAATGAGACCTGTTAAAACATAGGCTCTACATTGTTTATCTTTGAGAATGTGCTCAGTTCCTTATAACTACAGAAAAAGGATATATAAGTAAAATTATGTATTACAAATTTTTCTCTTTTTTGTAAAGCCACATATTTATTTATATATATATTATATATTTATCTCTCTTAAAGAAATAAAGTGCAACTTCATTCAA
This sequence comes from Callorhinus ursinus, assembly GCF_003265705.2. Taxonomy (NCBI): domain Eukaryota; kingdom Metazoa; phylum Chordata; class Mammalia; order Carnivora; family Otariidae; genus Callorhinus; species Callorhinus ursinus. Next base: position 10,189,337 of record NW_027397116.1, read on the forward strand.
TAGAATTTAATCAGAAGCCTGTTGCATCCTGCAAGGTTTTCAATTTAAAAAAAAATTCAATTATTTTTACTTGATTTTACTTGGCAAGGCAGGTGGATAGCTCATATATTTTAGAAAGATTCTAAACAATATAAAAAAAAAGTGTTTCAGGGAAAACTTAAAAATTCTAGTAATTCTCATTATCATACTCATTAGCTAAAATAATACCAACTCATTGTTCACAAAAAAGTATGTGATGTATGACATAATTTTACCTTACGTGAATCATACCTAATAAATGGAACATCTTTATTAGCTAGCAAATACCTACACTATGCTTACTATGTGCCACAGTAAATGCTTTGCAAGTAACTCATTTTAATCATCATGACAACCACATAAGGGATACACTATTATTATCTTCATTTTATAGATGAGAAAAGTAAGGCATCAAGAGATTAGTGAACCAAAGATCTCACAGGTCCTGCCTAATGGAATTGGAGTTCACACCCAAGATGTGGGAAAATGATCTGTCTCTGTGAAGACCGTGCGTGTGTGTGTGTGTTTGTGTGTGTGTGTGTGTGTGTGTGTGAGAGAGAGAGAGAAAGAGAGATTCCATATGCACATGTGTCATACGGTGTCACGAGGGACAAATCACACCAACTTCATATACTTTTTGCTGAAATCATAGCCTTGTGATATATCATTTCCTGAAAGCCATTACGATGCCATCAAGACAACTGCCAGCCCTTTTCTAGCTTCAAATTTTACTTTCGGATTATCAGCAATAAAAGGAAAAGAAATTTCAAATGTCAAATGTGCACGGCTATCAGAGCTTTTAATTATAAACTAAAGTGGTTAGCATTTGGAGACATCATTTAAATAAGGAAATGATAAATAGATGAAAACTTTGCTCTCAACTTTTTAAACAGAAAATGTTGTAATCTGTGAATTTATAGAACTAAGTAACACATTAAATTTGTTTTAAAATGAGTTTCAAAATTAAAGTGAAAAATTTTATATCTGAAAGTCAGTTTTAGGTTTCTACTACAGTTAACATACTACTGGGTTGCCCATAAAGTATTTGAAAATGCCCCCAAATTATCTCACCCACCTATGTCGTTTCCAGAGGAATAGCTTCCATGACTTTCTGTTTCCTCCAGGGACAGTATCTTGAACGATGCTAACGGAGTAGAACCTGGCTGAGTAGAGATCATTCCTCTGAATCGTGTTACTGTCCACGTCCGGACATGATTATTATCTGCACACACTAGGAAAGAAAACAAAAAAAGTTATTAAATATAGATTATAAAAGCACCAACAAAATCACTTTTATAAACACATTTTAACTTTTTAACTATGATCTATCTTAAACAGATCACAGCATATTTTGAGTGGCAAATGACATATTTATCCTATAATTATGCTTAATCTGTACCTGGCCAACAAAACTGAAAGAACTGATTACAGTTTACCTTGCTACAAATATATGTAAGTAAATCCATGGGTCCTTATAAAAGTAGCCTGTAGAATATAAATGTAAAAAAAAAAAAGTGTATGCAAGAGAAAAGATGCTGAATATTATTCTGTTCTGTGGCTAAACTACATAGTAAATGAGTTGCCTAGTTTATTTTTTCCAACCACTGAAACTGCTTATGTTAAATATTAACCTAGATCAGGAGTTACTGAAAATTTACTGGTACAAATTACACTTGTCAAAAAGCTTGTATCACCCACTCCTACTTATATTAGGGAAAATTAAAATAAACTTAAGAAGTATTTTTATGTAAACTAAGAGAGTCTGCAATTAAGGAACATAGTCCAACCAGCTTTTTTAATGTAAATAATTCTAAGTGGATATATTTTGAGATATCTAACAAGTACCCCACCTCTGTTGTTTTTTGATCTGAGTAACTACTCCTTTAGAAAATATACACCGGGCGCCTGGGTGGCTCAGTCGTTAAGCATCTGCCTTCGGCTCAGGTCATAATCCCAGGGTCCTGGGATCGAGTCCTGCATCGGGCTCCCTGCTCAGTGGGAAGCCTGCTTCTCCCTCTCCCAATCCCCCTGCTTGTGTTCCCTCTCTCGCTGTCTCTCTCTCTCTGTCAAATAAATAAATAAAAATCTTTAAAAATATAAACCAACAACTGGTATTATTAATGTAAAAAAATGTACTTTTGTGGCATTCCTTTTTAATGGAAAAGTGCAACTTATTTGGATTCCAGAGAATGTGCTATTATTAGCAATGAGCTATGAACCCACCAGTAAATACTAGGAAAGTATCCAAACTTTCTTAAACACAAACCTTTGCTACTGGGTAAATTGCCACAGTTGCAAATTTTAAACAAAACTTTAGAAATTTAATTTTAACAAATAGCAATAAAAATTCAAAGTATACAGGTGTTTACTTATGTAACAAAATTCTCATGTCTCAGGATGCTGGTTTCTGGTGAAAAAGGAGACATTTAGTTCTAGGCTGTTTAATCAGCTTCATGGAAAATCCTGATTTCACTATTAAGCTTACTAGGATTCAGAAAAATACCTTAAAAAATAAAAGAAAATACCTTAAACACTTTAAGTGATTCAGTAAGCAATTATCGCTCTACTGTTAAAATTAATCACTTAGGTTTTTAAGACATGAAAACTAACACTATCAGAAAAAGAATGTTATTACATATATGTTGATAGCCACCAGGTGGCAGAATAATGTAACTGAGGAAACATAAAATACTCTAGATTTTTAGCTCAACTGGACATTTTTCTTGACAGATTTATTTAAATTTCAATCCTGCATGAAATATTTGATGTTAAAATGCAGATTTCACTATGCAGTTCTCTGGCACCTCATCCTGAAATAACATCATCACCACCAAAACAATAGCAATTACTACTGAGTCTAAGTATGGTCATTTAAACATCACAATAACCTTGCAAAACAGTCCTATTTTCTCACAGGACCCAATTACCTCATTTTACATAACATTTATTCGGCATCTTTTATGTGTCAAGAAGTACGTAAGTGTTGAGAACAGAGTAAGAACTTCTCTGTTACTGTAACATTTACATTCCAGAAGAGGAAGACAGATGATAAACAGCAAACAAAACAACATGATCCAGTGATAAATCTATGAAGAAAACAAATCGAGATGGTGACAGAGAAAGTGACCTGGATAGAGGTTTGGCTAATTGAGACAGGGTGGCCTCACTGAAGAGGTACTAGAAATGGACCTGAATGACAAGAAGGTAGCCAAACAAATACCTAGGGGTGAAACATTTCAAATAAAAAGAAGTGCAAAAGTTCTGAGGCATTTTTAAGAAATCAAAAAGCCAAAGGGTTAGGGTGTTGTGAGCAATACGAAAAGTGACGTGAAGGGTAGAGAGGAAAAGAGACTTGAAAAGAAGACAGGACCCATAACTGGAAAAACCCTATTAGTTTATTTTTCCTGCATTTAATAGGAAGCCATCGGGAATCAGATACAGTTTACAATTTTAAAAGATATTTCTAGTTCTATGTACCATAAGGAACATATACCATAAAGAGGCAAGAGAGAAACAGGCAAAAAACTAGAGCTCAGTGATCTAGGGGAGAAATGATAAAACTACCAGGCTGGGCAGCAATGGACACCAAGTGATGAGATTTGTGACATACGTTGAAGCAAAGGTAAAAGGACTTACTGACAGATTACATGTTTGTGGGGATGAGAGAAAGGGAGGAACCGAGAGTGGTTCCTAGGTCCTCAGCCTGAGGAAATAAGCACATGGTGATATTGTATGCAAAAGGGCTTCTGAGAGAAGTATCAAAAGTCCTATTTATCCAGGTTAATTTTGGACATGTCTATACAACCAGAGACAGACACTAGATATACAAGTCTGGAACTCTGCGAATGGTCACAGGTGGAGAAAAAGTCTGGGGGTCACTGGCATATAGATGGCAACACTCAAGTCACCAGGAAAACTACAGACAAAGAAGAATGGAGAATCGAGGAAAGAGCACTGAGGTAATCCAACACGTAGTAACTGTGCAAAAGAGGAGGAATCAGCAAGAGCGTGACGGAGACTCTTCAGTGAGGCAGGTGAGTTGCTTTATGAAAACCTAAAGAGGAGAGGGATTGTTTCAGGGAGGTATAATTATACTCAAAACAATTTGACTTTATACTCAATTAGATATCAATAGAAGCACACTCATCCACCCACCCATCCACGGACAAGGTACTTCAGCTCCATTTAGTGTTTACTCAGACTAGAGATTAGTGAAAGATGCATCACCTTTTAATATTATGTAGTCTTCATATAAACAAACTTGACAGATGAAAATGATGCTTATAAAAACTTTAAGTTAGGCAGGAACTGATCCACAAAAGGTTTAATGTAAAAGCGGGCTCTACCGATACACCAGACTCAAAATAAAATTAAAGCCTTTTAGAAATCTTCATATACAGTGAACCTCATCAATGGAATTTTATTGTGTGATCACTATACTTTGTGTGTCACACTCATTAAGCTTAAAACTCTGTATCATTTAAGTATCTAATTAGTATCTACACTTTCCGTTCTTATCAGTATCTACATTTTAAAAAAATTTAATGACTAAGGAACAACAAACACAAAAATGTTAATTTTCTTCAAATACTCTTTACATATCTATTAGTTTTTAATATTTTTAGAAAATGATCAAATACACCCATAAATCTACTTTAGTTTTATTTAAACCTTAAGACAATACAACCAAATTTATATTAAATTCATGCTTCGTAAACTTCTCTAAATATGTCATGAGAACAAAATATCAGAATAGAGAGTAAATAAAGGATACGGTCAACTCTTTCCTAAATTTATGTATACTACAACCAGTCAAAATAAAAAAAAAAAATTTAAAAGACAACCATAACATTTCTTCAGTTATTAAACTTTTCTACCATTTCTTTCAATATGTTTTTCTAACACAAAGCAGTGCTTTTCTTTTCTTTCCATTTGTAGAAGTCTAGAAAACGACCCACAAGGCAACAAGGTTTTACAGGAGGCCGCCCTCCTCACCAGGACTTTACCTGACACCAGATGCTTCTCGGACAGCATGATTTTTGTGACAGGACTTCGGTGAACTGTGAAAGTCTGAAAGAGCTGCGGACCCGAGCCCACCGTCTCCGGGTGCTGCACAATCACCCGCACGGCACCAGAACTCGTACCATAGGCGATCTCAATCCAGTTCCCAGAGACACCTACACGAGGTCCGAAGTTGAAAGCGGGCACATCAGAAGATGACAGTAAGCTGCCCTGGGAGAAACGCTTTCCCGAGCCCCAAATCCAGCCTGGCACAGACACCGTATTAAAATCATGATTTCCTTTACGAGTCCTTTCCCAGCCCGCCCTCCCAGACAGACTTGTGCAGCCCTCCCCTGGGCTGTCTGTCAGGGTCCATCACAGCAACTGCAACACCCAGTCCTCTATTTCCAAGTCTCCCTCCACTCGTTACTGACAGAGACCGAATCACAACCACCTCATGGAGTGCAGGAGACATGGCAGGTCCTTAGTAAATGTTTAAAGAATTAGTAAATCTGACATGCTAAGAATCCCATCGACGTGACACAGTATTTCTAAAGCAGTATTCCATTATCACTTCTAGCCTAGAAAAACCATGTGTTTTACTATTACATGTGCTATATTACAGATTCTTTCTTGAATATTCATGTATATACTATTTAACAGATTCAAAATACTTAGCTCCGAAACAAATACACCCATGACGTTGCTTACATCACACTTACCTATAGGGTCTCTTCTCATTATGCACAGCCCACTGTGTCAAGTTCACCTGTGCCGTTTCTTTTTTTTTTTTTTTTAAGACCAGTGTCCAGACTCCATTACGTATTTAAAGATAGAATGGAGTTCAGTGACCATTATACTTAAAAAGGTACACAGAGAACCATTTAGCTTAAATAGTTATTTTTCCTGATTCACCTGAAAATACTTGAATCAAAAGAGAAAGAGCATACCACAGGAAACACTTCCAACCTAAAACGTGACCCCATTCTCCCCCTGCCACTGCAAGTTTTTTTCCTCCCTTTTTAATTAGATTGAAAAGAAATGCACATCTCATTCAAGAACAGAGGGCAGCAAGCTTTCTGTAAAAGGCTAGATGGCAAATATTTCAAACTCTCCATGCCATACTGTCTGTCGTAACCACTCAACTCTGTCAACTGATGCACAAAAGCAGCCAATATGTAAGACCATCAATAAAAGGAGCAGTTTGTGGGCCCACTTTAGCACAAGATAGCTGAAATCCTACTATAATATTACTCAAAATCGTCTGCATACATTTGAATATTTCACACTGAAGATTTCCTTCAATGAATTCAATAAAGTGATGATTTTATAGAAGGACCACATTCAAATATATTAATATTGCTGGACACATGTTACTATTTCCTATAATTCTTTTCATTATAAACTTTAAATTTCCCACTTATGTTTTATCTTTCAATCTAGAATGTAAAAATACAAAAAATACAAAAATTCTTAATAAAATTTCATTGCAATGGCCTTGGAAAGACCATGAAAGCTACAGATACCACACTTTCAAAAAAAAAAATGTCTTCTTCCCATAATTAAAAGTTTTCCAAGGAAGTAAGGCAATTTCCAAAAGAGATCAACAGTCTGAAAACTTTCTCACTTTTGGTTAAAAAAATAAAAAGCTCCTATTTTCAAAACAAAATCAGCTACGGTAAATAGGAAGGTAAATGTACAGATTTTTTTTTTAATAATTTCAGTTAATACTGTAATGTTTTACTTAAATATAACTCAGAAGAGGAAAAGTTCTAATTTCCCACCTCAACTTATCCTTGTTTATTGGTCATGTCTGGCTTCAATACATAACCAAATATAAACTTCAGACTGAGAGATGATATCCTTCGAACTACAGTTCTCAAAAAGAAAGGACTGGATTAGTTTTAGCACAACAGACCAATAAACAAACATATATTCTCAAAAAAAGGTAAAGAATTTATAAGAATTTTGCCAGGTACTAACTTGTTTTGGGTGTGAGGTAAACACTCAGCGCAGTAATGGCATCATTTGAAGGATCGTGATAAAGCTCAGTTACAAGAAGATCATTGTCCTTCATTCGCAAAGGAAACTTCTGCATATCTAAAAAATAAAAATTTTAAATAATATATATATTTTTAAAGATTTTATTTATTCATTCAAGACACAGAGATACAGAGAGAGAGAGAGAGCATGAGCAGGCGGAGAGGCAGAGGGAGAGGGAGAAGCAGGCTCCCCGCTGAGCCAGGAGCCTGACGTGGGGCTCGATCCCAAGACCCTGGGATCATGACCTGAGCCGAAGGCAGACGTTTAACCATCTGAGCCACCCAGGCGCCCCCAAAATTTTAAATAATGTTAAAATAGTGCATCTATTTAAAATTTAAAAAGGTAGTATTTTATTTTTAAAAATCGTATTAAATGGACCAGGCTAAACGTTCACAGACTTACCTATGTAATATATTGATCCATTGTTACATCCCAGTAGAAGGAAGGAGCCAGCAGTGTCATAACTCGTGATAGGAACAACATCTTGAACCTGATGTAGGAAGATTGTTATTAGATGTTAGATATTAATTATCATTTATATTTCCTGATCAACTTCCTCAAAATTTTGACACTCTTAACTAAAACAAAACAAAACAAAAAACTCACTAGGTGTGCCTGGCTAAGTCAGTAAAGCATGGAACTCAATCTTGGCAGCATGAGTTCCAGCCCCACCCTGGGTCTGGAGATTACCTAAGGAAATAAAAAAAACCTAACTAATATCTAAATAGGACTTAGAAAATTACTTTCTTTACACACAAACACACTCCACAGGGAACTCTGAAGAACTACCAATATAGTTCCTTTTCTTTTAAAAATTTTATTTATTTATTTATTTATTAAAGAGGGAGCAAGCTCGCACAGCAGAGGGAGAGGGAGAAGGAGAAGCAAGCTCCCCAGTGAGCACAGAGGGAGCCTGAAGGGGGGGGGGGACGGGACTCAATCCCAGGACCCCGGGGACCATGACCCGAGCCGAAGGCAGACGCCTAACGGTCTGATCCGCTCAGGTGCCCCCAATATAGTTCCTCTTAAAGCTTTTTTTAAAAAAAATGCTATTTCCGGGGTGCCTGGGTGGCTCAGTCGTTAAGCGTCTGCCTTCGGCTCAGGGATCGAGCCCCACATCGGGCTCCCTGCTCCGCGGAAAGCCTGCTTCTCCCTCTCCCACTGCCCCTGCTTGTGTTCCCTCTCTCTCTGTGTCTCACCCTTTCAAATAAATGAATAAAATCTTTAAAATAAACAAATAAAATGTTATTCCCACAGCAGCACTTTCCTTTCAGAATTCCAATGGATTATGTCTTTTCTCTGCACATGACTGTGAGCTCACAGCACACATTAAAACTGAAGGCCTAATCTGACTAGGTTCCTTTCCCCTTCTCTCTCCTCGAAGAGATTAAATGGCCTCTGCCCAAACCCACACAGTAGGGATGGCGTTACAGCTAGAAAACCAACGATCGACAAACAGCACTTGCTCCCCGGATAATTCACCACTGTGTCTTTGACAAGTGGTATTATTCTCTATCTCCATTCCTTCCGCTGAAGACCTTACCTCTGTTTCCTAGGAAATGGCAAGACAACAAAGTCCCTTTAAACTTTCGTTTTTTTCAAGTACTAGAATAAAAACATCAGCTTTCCAAGTAAATCCGTCTAGTTAACAATCAATAACTGCCTGTATTTGTGTGACAGGAAAAGCCAAGGGCACAGTTCTACTACAAAACAGAGTAATAAACAAACAAACAATGTTTTGTAGAGCAGTGGCCATTACATAAGATCAAAATGCATCTTCCCTACGCAGAGCTGGGCCAGAGATGCCTGTGAAACTTCGGAGGTGACATTTAAGCGAACTGTTTCCTGTGTATCAGGTACTGGCCCGGAGAACGAGTAACTGGACGCATGAGGGATGTGAAATATCACACTTGCTCCGTAAGAGCTCGGAAACTTGAGGGCAAGAAAGAAACCTGAGAGCAAGAGAGGGGAAAAAAAGATAAGAGTGTGCGGTACCGTCAGGGGTGGGGAGGATTCCCTGCTCAGTCCCATGTGGGGAGACGGGCAAAGAGGGAGGAAAATTCAGAAAGAGGTAAAGCCTGAAAATCGAACAAGTCAAGTATGAGTTAGGTAGGGGGAGGGCATGTCTGACAGAACACCGGGCATATCAGCGCCCCATCTGGGTCCCTTCTAAATAAAAGGAACACATTTAACCAAAAGCTGAAACTTGGAAGTAATGATGCCTATAAAGCTGCCGACACATGACTCTCGCTTCCATGTGAACCTTCTGGTGTCAGACATAGAAATAGCGCAAAGATTCAATTACCAGCCCCCCATGCTGACCCCAGATCAGGTTTCTGTTTTATCAGAGCCAACAAGTTTTGTCGCAGGGCGACACTGAGAGGTTCTCAGTCATATGAATGAAGATGTCTGAAGAATGGAGGGAAGGAGACTTTAACACCAAGGACTGGTTTTCTCATGCCAAGTTCATTTTTGTAGTTCTAACCCTCCAACAGGAGCTTCAACTGCTAGCCCAGAATCTTCAGAACAGGAGGATGGGGACAGATAAGGGCATGAGATTCCTCTCCCTTTAGATCCCTTTTCAATGAAAGAGGCAGTATCCCACAGCACATCTAAGACAAACATTTCTGCCGTTTGTTCTCCAGAAAGATGGGCTCTATCATTAGAGCCTTCCTATTTCTCTGCCACCCTTGACCCAAATCCTGCTCTTCCTTCACGCCTACCCCTTAGTACAAGAAGAACAGTGAAAGCAGAGGATGCGTAAGGTTACAGAGGAGCCAGCACTGAGCTCTCTCCTAGCGTAAGCGAGAGCCGGTTATTCTGTGGCCTCCTCTTCTTTACCCTAACTTCACAGGGAGACCCTGAGAAACTACTGATTCAGGTACTTGGGTGATTCGTGATGGTCACAAATCTACGATGAAAGTGGATTTTCTCTCTTAAGGTGGCACACAGTGATTATCATTGTCTTACATGCAAAATTAAATGATATACCAGCCTGTCAATTTCTTTGCTGATGTTTATTTCATTCCAGTCCTTCCCCTTCTAAGTATAAATAAATATCCTTCTTATCAAAGGGCGTTTCTTTTATTTTAAGATTATTTATTTATTTATTTAAAGGGAGAACAGGAGCAGGGGGAGGGACAGAGGGGAAAAGACGGGGGGCGGGGCGTACTCCCCACGGAGCAGGGGAGCCCGATAGGGGCGGCGGGCTAGATATCAGATCCTGAGATTATGACCTGAGCCAAAATCAAGACATGGACGTATAACCGAATGAGCCACCTAGGCACCCCAAAGAGTATTTCTTTAGTGGCCTTTTCATTGAAGATTGTTAAGTTTAAACAAAAAAAAAGAACAAAACACTCAAACATCTCTTTTAAAAAAATCATTTTTCTTTTCCGTTACCCAAATCAGATACAATGATTTTATAAAATTTTCACTAAAATCTTAATGAGGGGCTCCTGGATGGTTCAGTTGGTTAAGCGTCTGCCTTCGGCTCAGGTCATGCTCTCCCCTCTCCCTCCGTCCCTCTCCCCCCTCCTGCTCTCTCTCATTCACTCCCTCTCTCTCTCAAATAAATAAAGAAAAACTTAAAAAAATTTTTTTAAAAAGTAAAGTAAAATAAAATCCTACTGCAGCTGTCCTAGGGAGCCTGGGTGGCTTGGTCATTTAAGTGTCTGACACGTGATTCTGGCGGAGGTCCTGATCTCGGGGTTCTAGGACGGAGCCCTGCATGGGGCTCCGCACTGGGTGTGGGGCCTGCTTAAGATCCCCTCCCTCTCCCTCTGTCCCCCCAACAATTTCACAACAGTTTGTAGAACTTACACACACACACACACACACACTCTCTCTTATTCATCTGATTGATATATTTCAAATCCGTCTTGATTATACAACAGTTGTCCTGTGGACTTTGTGCGTTACTCGTGGGCAGAACCTTTGCTGAAGGCCAGCTCAGCACCTACTCAACCAGTACCAGATGTCACCGGGGTCAGCCTCGGGTCCGACGTGTCCGGTGAGGTCTGCGTGTCAGACGCTGAGCTTTCATTACATACCATCTCTGCTCTGCACTACAAATGCATTCATCTAGCTGGTCTGTAAGGCCTGTTTGCTGCATGAATGCTCAACTTTCCCAAGGTCTTCCTGAAATGTAGTAACAAACCTACTTTGTCAGATACGGTTTTCAACTCATGCGTATACCAAACAAGCAGCGGGTTATACAGGGAACTAAAACCTTAAGAATAAAGAACACTCTGAGGATGCTGGTACAGTTTTTAGGATCCCAAAGATATGAAACCTTTTATACATAGTTTTGAGAACACTGGTAAAAAAAAAACAAACAAAAAAAGTAATAAAAGAAGCATGTTCCTCAGGAACCCAAATTTACCTGAGTGGTTTTACACATAGCATAGCTTCCCCCACCCACGGAAAACTCAGACTTGACATAATTAGTCAAATAACATATCTGAAAGCAGACCTTCCATTAATCATTAAAATTCACATTCCTCTTTACAGAAATATCACCAGCTGAAGAATCCCTCTGATCAATTTCTTCTAGCTGCGCTTCCGATCCACAGATCTACACTCCCTTTCCTACACTCCTCGGCCCATCACTTTGTGGTAACAACCACTGTACCTTTCACTGTGCCTATATGAAAGGCCCACTCTAGCTAACATTTTTTTCTCTATAAACAGGACTTCTATCCCTCATCTAACATAAAACCTAATTTTTCTGATTCTAACCCCTTTCACTGGAAGTCTTTCATTCTCTCACCATCGGCCCCAAATCTCACGGGTCATAAGATCGCAAGAATGCTGCTGCACAAGCTCAACTCATCGTGACATTCAACCACCATTTATTTCTACCCAGACTGAAACTTCCAGATCAGCCCATCACCTCTGAGGATCTGGGCATCTGGATCATAATTTACTTTTATCTTACTCTCTACTACTCTCCTGGCACCTTAATGTGCATAATGATCATCCTTACAGTTTGCTGAGTCCTATATCCAATACTTTCAATTACAAGTCAGTTCTACATTATGATCACTGAAAACTGTCCCAACTCCAAAATCTTAAATTAAGACTTTGACTACAACTTCCTATCTTCCCAACAATTCTCATTCCTTTCAAGTCATCAATCTGCTTTAACATCCCTCCAGTCCCCTGACAACACCTCTGCATCCTGCTCTGTCTACCCGGCACCTCCTCACTTCTTGATCTCACAATTTCAACTCCTTAGCATTTTTATGTTTTCTCATCCCGTGGTGTGTCATATCTACCTTATTACATCTCCAATCCTGGATCAGGCCAATACTGTTCCTCTCTTGCTCCTGTTCTTGGTACTGCGCACTAATGGAGAAACTCACTTAGTCCTATCACCCAAGTCCACTACAAATGTACAATTTCTCATCTCTGCAATTCCTGATACATAGTGCCACTGTCTTTCTCCCCCTCTGAATTTATGTTCTTCAGCATTCCTTTCTTACTCTTCTGTCAGAGGAAGAAGTGTCTCTGGTCTCTGTTAGGCAAACCCCTCTAAACTGTTTAGATCTCACATACTCCTGACTTTCATGGGACTAGAAATCATCTCCATTCTGTCACTCTTCATGTGCTTTCTCTGAGAACTCCCCTCTCTGACTACAAGCATGCTTAAGCTTCTCCCATCCTAGAAAAAAACGTAAAATAAAGCACTGAACATCTTTATCACAATCTAGCCTCAATCCTTAAGCTATCACTTTGTTTCCCTGCTTTCCTTCACCTAACTTCTTGAAAGGTAACTCTGAATTTGCTGTCTCTAATCTCTCATCTTTTAATTCCTCAATTCCCACAATCTGGCTTTCTCCAACCAAAACCTAATTAACTTATATTTGCAAATCAAATCCTAGACTAATGTTGTTTCTCAATATCACATATGTCCCTTTGTGGTTTCCTATCTTGTCCCCATAATTGCTAATGTCTCCCAGAGTTCTTTTTCTTCCTACGTACATCCACTTAACAGAAAACCTTATCAATTCTTATTTTTCAGTTATCACAGAAGTGTTGTGGTTTCCAAATACTTCTTCCTAGCTCTTTCTTCGCTCCCAAATTCCAAAGGGGTACTCCCAAACGTGTACTAACACCTGCGCTCGGACACCCACACGAATATCAAATATATGTAATCAATCTAATTATTCCTCATACTGTCCCCCCACTGTATCTGCTTTTCTTCCTACGTTCCCTGTCAATTTATTACTATCCACCTGACTGTTGAAACTAGGAATCCAAAACTAGAAATACATCTCATCTCTCTCTCCTTCTTTAATTTTCCATACCCAAACCAGGTATCAATCCTGTAATCTGAGGAAGGTTTATGAAATGTTTTTCAAATAGTCTCATCTTTGCCATCTCTACCACCGCTGTCTTTAGTCACATCTCTCCACTTCATTGCCTGCATTACTCCCCTTATTCTCTAGTCCAGCCTTCCTATTGGTTACCCTGTAGCTTCCTAAAACATGGCTCTCATCACATTACCCTCTGCTTAAAGTCCTTTAACTTTTCCTCTCTCCTTCAGAATTAGGTACCAACCCTTTTATACTCTTCTTCTCGTTCCTCTCAAGTACTTGAGATCATTTAGCTTGCTATCTTCTCTGAAAAGGCTCTGTATTTTCATACAGATCTGCACTTTACTAAGGAAATGAAGTCTGCCTGGACTACTATTCCCAAAACATGGAACTTAAAGACATTAGAAATGTCAAACCATAGTTAAATACACACTCATTTTCCAAAGTAACTTAAAATTCTTGAAAACATAATCAAATCTGTATCCAGAATCTAGTAAATTACCACTACAAATAAATACAATATTCTGTGTAATCAAAAATAGAAACAAAACAATGGGCAGAGGATCTGAGTAGACATTTCTCCAAAAAAGACATACAGATGGCCAACAGGTATGCTCAACATCACTCATCATCAGGAAAATGCAAATCAAAACGACAATGAGTTATCATCTCACATCTGTTAGAATTAGCTATTATCAAAAAGACAAGAAATAACAAGTGTTGGCAAGGATGTGGAGAAAGGAGCCCCTCGTGCATTGTTGGAGAAGGTAAACTGGTACAGTCACTATGGAAAATAGTAAGGAGGTTTCTCAAAAGATTAAAAACAGAACTACTATATGATCCAGCAATTCCACTTCTGGGTATCTATCTGAAGTAAATGAAAATAGTCACTCAAAAAGATATCTGCACCCTATGTTCACTGCAGCATTATTTAAAACAGCCAAGGTAAGGAAACAGCCTATATATGTATATATACACACACACAATGGAATATTACTCAACCACCAAAAAAAGACATCATTTCATTTACAATAATATGAATGGAACTTGAGGGCATTATGCCTAATAAAATAAGTCAGACAGAGAAAGACAAATTCCTATGATCTCACTTATGTGGAACCTAAAAACAAACAAGCAAACAGAACAAAACAAAATAAAAACGAACCAATAGATAAAACAGACTGGTAGTTGCCAGAGGCAGGGGCTGGAGGGTGGGCCAAATGGGTGAAGGGAGTCGAAAGATACAAACTGCCAAAAAAAAAAAAAAAAAAAAAAAAAGTCAGTGCGAAGCTGGCTCAGTCCATACAGCATGGGACTCACGAGCTCAAGCCCCACATTGGGCATGGAGCCTACTTTAAAAAAAAAAAAAAGACACAAACTTCCAGTTATAAAATAAGTCATGGGGATGTAATTACAGTATGACAAGTATAGTCAATATTGTATTGTATATGTGAAAGTTGCTAAGAGAATAAATCTTAAAAATTCTCATTATAAGAAAGAAAATACCACCTAACTGAATATGGTGAAAGATGTTAACTAGACTTATAGTGATCATTTTGCAATATACACAAATTACCAAATCGTTATGCTGTACATCTGAAACTAATATAATGTACGTCAATTACACCTCAATAAAAAAGTAAAACAGACACTATGAATTCCACAAAAATAAAGCAAATATATAACGAGCATGAGTTTCTGAAACACTTTCATTTCTGTAATATGCTTTAGTTAAAACTAACCTGCCAGTGCTGAGTGACAGCATTCCACACTCCCACTTTCCCTGTATGACTCGTAGCCACCAACTGGTTCCCAATAAAGAAGAGAGCATCTACGGGAACGCCAAGGCTGAATACTCCTTAAATGATAATAAAAAATAAAGAGGTTAAACAGTCACTATCTTTAGAATTAATCAAAACCCAGATCAGAAACATTGTGAAGGTGACTAATTTAAACTTATTTTCATTTCCATAAGTTACATGCTAGACACTTTGGGGACCAAAAATAAGAAACTCAGTAAGCTCTTAAGCAGCTTGCACCACTCCTAACACAGATAAAATCTGCCCTAAGGAATCTCACACTGATAAAACACCGTATTATCTGAAGCTGGGGTTCCCACACTTGGGTGACCAACAAAATAACCGGGTAGATTTACAGTGAGCAAAATAAAAAGAATCCTAAGATTCATCCCAGGCCTGCTAAATCAAAAAACCCACTACATTTTTATAAAATCTATAGGAGATTTAGCTGCAGACTGCTAATGAACTGGGCATCTGGGAACCACTGATCTGAAGACACAGACTTGGCAGCCTCAACTATCTATAGAATGTTTCTAGAAATCTGGACACACATACACACACACACACACAGAAAGAAAAAAAAGCAGCAAGAAATCTTACTAAAAAAACAAACATTCAGGCCTTTACTCAGAAATTATTTTAAACTCCTTGTTTCCCAGCACTGCAGATCTCAATTTAATTCATTCAAAAGGCATTATATTAGGCCACTGGATTAAACAACATGAGAAGACAGGGTATTACTAGGTACTTACGGTTTAAAAAAGAAAAAAATGCAAACAACCAATTATAACATAAATCCAACAACAGCTGAAGGATGCACAAGGTCAAGCAACATCCAGAGGAGTAAAGGGAGTTAAGAAAAAGAGGGCTGAGGATATTTCTTAGAAAAGAAGCCATCTGAGTTGAGTTTTTTTAAAAGGCAAACAGTTCATTAAATGAGGGTCAGGAATGGGCAAGCCCAGGGACCTGAAGAAAGGGGAAGACGGGATGTAGGTGAAGGAGGTTGTAAGGAGCAAATATCCCACATTAATAGCAAAAGACCCAAGAATATTTAAAGGAGAGAATTCCAGGGTCACCTTGGTATGGCGTTATGGCCCTTCATAGTTGTTTCTGGACAATATATAATAGTAAAACATCATGCATAAGGCTTTGAAGACTCATGGGAAGAAACAAACCAATTCATTCCAACTGCAGCATGTATTAAAAGCATAAGCCAGAAAAGATAACCGATTTCTTTTGACTCTCACACCAGTGCAGGGTATTTCTCTTTCTGTTCAGAACTTTACTACACACAAGACAAAACTAGCAGCAATAAAAAACACCTTGAAAATTCTTAACCAGGAGCACCTGGCTGGTTCAGTCAGAGGAGTGTGACTCTTGGTATCAGGCTTCTGAGTTCGAGCCCTGTGTTGGGTGCAGAGATTACTTAAAAATAAAATCTTAAAAAAAAAAAATCTTAATCTTGAAAAAGCCAAGCCCCTAGCAGGAGGAAAAATGATATATACTGGGGAAAAGGGGGAAAAAGGGGGGGGGGTGAGTACTGCTAAGAATGTTTTCTATATATATTTTTTATGCATTTATACACATGAATATACCATCTCAGCCCAACCAGTCAACTAAACCAAAACAAAACAAAAAATAAACCAACCCAGCCAAAGAAAAAAATAAAACACAACACACTCACAAGAAGCTAATAAACTCTTTGACCAGATAGGGTGAGAAATAAACCTGCCACTTCAGAGCAGAAAAGCATCATTTCACACACAATTTTAGGAAGCCTTTTAATTTTGATGCCAAACAATGGTTCAGAACATGTGAAACCAACTGTATTCAGGACTATGGCCCACGTGAAAGGTAGAAATAAAAACAAGAAAACCAACTAACATCTAACATTACTCTAGAGAAGGATGAGGTTCTGGGAAATCAAGGAAGACATTCTGAATGATCTCAAGAAATGTAAAGTGTCACTCCTACTTAGGCTCAACAATCTTGGCCACTATCCGCAGGGAAGACACGGTATAAGTAATGACAAGTTCCTGTCTCCGGGGACCCTTTCAGCAGAATATTGCTGATGGCGGCAACCCCACAGCACTCCCTTATACAAGTTATAATGAAAGGAGCTCAACCTCTGGAAGAACTCTATCACGGACATAGCAGTCCTAGCAATTTTCTTTGGATGGTGTTGACAAGCTCTGAAAAACATTTGTAATAATAAATGGTTTCTTTTACTGGACGAGAACAAATTACTATGTACCATCTCCTAACATAGCTGCCTACCACACTGGCCTTTGAAAACAAAACAAGGCACAAAATCTCCTTCACTTATGGGTATGTTACAAGCCGCTACTTGAAAAAAAGGGAAAAAAAATATCACCACTTATTTTCTCTCTGTATAATTACCAGTGTATCATAATTTGAAAATTTTCACGTTAAAAGTTTTTTTTCTAAAGTTGTTAGGGAGGACTTCCATGGCCAGTCATGATGGAATAAAAACGGCATCGGATTATTCCTTACGGGGCAGCAACAAACTGGCCCAAGTACATTAGCAGCTGTTTTAGACACTGGGCAACAGGCAGCAGAAGACTGCAAGATGGGAAATGGCCAAGAGAAGCCCTGCATTCACCCACAGGGAGGTGAAACTCAAGTGCAGACCGATGCTCTCCCTGAATGGAAGAGACGGAGGTCAGAGAGGTCAGAGTGCACCGCTGCTGAGGTGACGAGAACGTGTGAGCAGGTTTGAAGGAAGGGGGCAACTGCACCAGGATGTGGGGGGGGAGGATGGCACAGAAGTTGCACAGGGGATACCAAAAATGTCTCCAGACATTTCCACATGCCCCCCTGGGGGTTTCCTATGCCTTGGCAGAAGCCAGACTGCCCCTGGGCAGGGGCAGCATCCCCACAAAACAGAAGAGATAGGCTGTCACAGGACAGAGCGCTGAGTGGAGATAAGAGAGATTACAGGGGTAGATGCCAGCAGTTTCCAGCTCAGGAGGAGTGGAGAACCCTGCTGAACCCCTCAGCTGTTCCTCAATAGAGACTCCAAAAACGTAACACTTTAGGAATAAGGACCACACCCTTGAAAAGGATGCCAAGCCCTAAAATAAAAAATAAAGCAGAGGGAGGCTACCTCCCCTGCACAAAACATAACACCACGCCTAGCAGGATCAAGAAGATCCTCCCGTAATTTAACTGCCTACAGGACAAAATTCACATATTTTAAAGGAAGACAACATCCCATGTCCCCTACATAATGTATTATGCATATGTCCAGCATATAATCAAAACTTCCTAGACATGTAAAGCAGAAAAATGTGACCCAAAATAAAACTATGACATGATCCAGATACTGGAATTAAAGTAAAAAAATAATGAAACAGCTATAATGAATTTATTAGATTTAATAAAAAGTAGACCATAATGAGTAAAAAAATAAGAAATCTCAGCAGAGAAACAAACTAAAATGGAATCAAGAGTTAATTTCAGAGCTTAAAAGTCCTATATCTCAAACAAAAAACTCACTAGTTGGGCTTAACTGCAGAGTGAATACTGAAGAAAATAGGTAAAAAACATTAAAGACAGATCAAAAAATTTATCTGAAGAATGAGGTGTAAAGAAATGGAAAACAGGGGTGCCTGGGTGGCTCAGTCGTTAAGCGTCTGCCTTCGGCTCAGGTCCTGATCCCAGGGTCCTGGGATCAAGTACCACATCGGGCTCCCTGCTCCGCGGGAAGCCTGCTTCTCCCTCCCCCACTCCCCCTGCTTGTGTTCCCTCTCTCGCTATCTCTGTCAAATAAATAAATAAAAATCTTAAAAAAAAAAAAAGAAATGGAAAACAATAACAACAAAACAGTCTTCAGTGATCTCAAGGCCAATATCAAGTGGTCTAATAGAAAACTAAAAAGAAAGAAGGAAGAAGGAGAAAGAGCTAAGCCTTGGAGTGGAGGGGGAAAGGGAAGGAGGGAGGGAGGAAGACAGAGCCACACATAACACTGAGAACTCCCTTAGTTGTGCCAATCAAAAATGTCTCCAGACATTTCCGCATGCCCCCTAGGGGATAGTATTATCCCTGGTTGCAACCCTCTCATCTGGAATATATATAAAGAACTATTACAAATCAATAATAGGACGACAAACTCATAAAAAGAGAACAATGACAAAGACACTTCCCAAAGGAAATAATACAAAAGGTCAATAAGCACATGAAAAGATGCTCAGTATCATTAATCAACAGGGAAATGTAATTAAAACCACCATTAAAATCACTGCATACTCATCCCATACACTGCTAGCAGAAACGTAAAATAGTACAACTGCTTTGGAAACCAGTTTGTAAGTTTCTTAGACCATGAAGCATACCCTTTTCATATGATCCAGAAATTCCACCGCTAGGTATTTACCTTGAGAAAACATGTCCAGAGAAAGACTTTTTCTTGAATTCATAACACCTCTGAATTGGAAATAAACCAAATGTCCATCAACAGATAAATGGATAAACAAATTCTGGCATGCAAATTCAATGGAGTATTACTCAGCAATAAAAAGGAATGGAACACTGATACATACAACATATAGGGATGAATCTCAGAAACACTATGTTAAATGAAAGAAGCCAAACACAAAAGAATACATACTATGTAATTCCACTCTTGAAATTCCAGACAAGCGAAATCTAATCCTTGATGACAAAAAACCTCAGCTGTGTATACAATGGGGTTTATGCTGAACACCTGCTTTCCTTTTGGAAATCTGGACTCTTAGTATGTGCTAGGCAGAGGGTGCCTATGTGACGAGCCTCCAGTAATAAACCTGGGCACCAATGAGCTTCTCCGGTAGCCATCACACAGGTATTGCTACAGTTCACTGCTGGAGAAATTAAGCATGTCCTTTGAGACATCACTGGAAGAGAATTCTGGAAAGCTTATACCTGGTTTCCACTAGACTTCACGCCATGTGTCTTTTCGCTGATTCCACTTTGTCTGTTTTTGTTGTAATAAATCATAACTCTAAGTAGCTCTTGCTAAAGCCTGTGAGTCCTTGTAGCAAATCACTGAACCTGGAAGTGCTCTTAGGGACCCCTGAAGTTCAGAGGAGGGGTCCAGATTAGATAGATGAACATGCAAGTCATCCGCACACAGAATGCAAAGCCATTAGAGTCACTAACAGAATAAATGAGATCACTGACGGAAGAAATACAGAGGAAAGATGCAACCCAAGAACCGAACTCTGGGGAACTCCAACATTTTGAAATCAGTCAAATGAGGAAGAACTATCAAAAGGAACTGAGAAGAAACAAAGAGGTAGAATAAAAATCAGATTACAAGGTATCCTGGAAGCCAAAGGAGGGAAGTCTTCAAAAAGAATCATTAACTGTATCAAATGTATCAAGTGACAGACAGCTCTAAAGTTTTACAAAGATGAAACTAGGAATTGATCATGGGATTTAGCAGAGTACAGACCACAGGTAATACTAACAAGAGTAGTTTTAGGAAGTGGTGGGGACAAAGGAATGATTAGAGCAACTTCAAAAAAGACTAGAAGAGGAGGACATAGAAACAAGATCAGATAACTCTATCCTCTGCTTCAGGAGAACAGAAAAATGGAGCAGAAACTGGAAGAGACCGTAGGGCAGTTTTTGTTGTTATTCTTAACACAGAATGTATGCTGGTGGAAATGATCCAAGACAGAAGTTTTTACAATGAAGGAGAGAGAAGAAACAGCTACTGGAACAATGGCCTTGCGTAGGTGAAAGCAACTAGGATCTAGTCTACAACTAAATCCAAGGAGTTGGCCTTAGATTAAAGCAGAGACAAGTTAATCACAGTAACAAAGGGGACAACAGAGAATATGAACACAGATCCGCAGCTGGCCAGATAGGATTTGACTTTCTCTATTTTTTCAACGAGAATGACAGAAGTGTTGGAAGTCCAGAGAAAAGGAAAACAGCTGAAATAGTCATTTAGGAGAGTGACAGAACTGACAAGGATAATGCAATACGATTTCCGGGTCGCTTTTCAAGGCCCACTTGAGGGTAGAGGCCATAAATTGAGACTAAGTACAGGGGTGTGTGCGTGTGTGCGTGTGTGACTAAGTACA
>NW_027397116.1:10210709-10231916 GCF_003265705.2 Callorhinus ursinus
GTGTGTGTGTGTGTGTGACTAAGTACAGGGGTGTGTGTGTGTGACTAAGTACAGGGGTGTGTGTGTGTGTGTGTGACTAAGTACAGGGGTGTGTGTGTGTGTGTGTGACTAAGTACAGTGTGACTAAGTACAGGGGTGTGTGTGTGTGTGTGACTAAGTACAGGGGTGTGTGTGTGTGTGTGTGTGTGTGTGTGTGTGTGACTAAGTACAGGGGTGTGTGTGTGTGTGTGTGTGTGTGTGTGACTAAGTACAGGGGTGTGTGTGTGTGACTAAGTACAGGGGGGTGTGTGTGCGCACGCACATTTCTTTTCCCTAGTCATAGTTAGTTATTCAGGTGGGTAGGCGGATTTGGCCAGGGTTGGGCTTTTTTCCAGGTTAAAACAGCAAAGAGAATGGTGCAAAAAAAACTAAGGCTCTGTGTTAGTGTGACTGTAATGACAGAATCTAAACCTCATAAAAAGGGAAGTGATAAGTGAAGATCCCAGTGGAGTCGGAGAACTTTTCGAGCTGGGGAACTAGAGCTGATAACTTCAAAGGAATAAAGGACAGTGACACTGAAAACCATACCAAGTACAAGTCCACATGGCATGAGATTTGAAATCTGGGGAGGTGGGGTGGGAACTTGGGAGGGAAGGGAAGGAAAATGGTCTAGAACAGTAATTCTCAGTGTGGTGTATGAATCTCTGTGCTCTCTGTGGCTCTGAGACTCATTCTAGAAGTCTGAGAGGTCAAGACTATTTTATGTAATATTAAGGAATTATCTACCTTTTTTGCTCTCCTTATCTCAAGTGTACAAGAGTCTTCCAGACACTACATGACATGATGGGGTCATCATTATGACAGCTAATAGAATCCATGTATTTATTCTTATGTTTTCTAGAATTGTCTATGTTGGTAGCTTTAGGATATAACTAACTTTGTAAGTTTCCCCAAGACTAATTTAGTTTGTTCTAAATACTTCCACTATGTTCTTCTGGCTGTCTTCAGCGTTAGCTGCTATCATCTCTGTAACCTCATTATTGTCCAATAAATTATTTTAAAATCCAAACTTTCCTTGAGCCTACAAAGAAACACAATAAAGAAATAAGTACATGTTGCTGTGTTTTGCATTATTACTATTAAAAATGCTCTGGAAACTTTCATAAATTTTTTTTTAAGATTTTACTTATTTATTTGACAGAGAGAGAGAGAGAGAGAGCACAAGTGGGGGGAGCGGCAGGCAGAGGGAGAAGCAGGCTCTCCGCTGAGCAAGGAGCCCAACGCAGGGCTCTATCCCAGGACCCTGGGATCACGACCTGCGCCGAAGGCAGATGCTTAACCGACTGAGCCACCCAGGTGCCCCAACTTTCATAAATTTTTAAAATTTATCTGAAACTGTTTAAAATACTTTATTCTAAAATAAATTTATTCTAATATATTTTTCATCTACTTATTGTTGATTTTTGGCTTCAAAGTGAAAAAATTAGAACATGTGCCTGCTCAACCCACAGCGGCACCATCGAAGCCTGACAGTGCTGACAAATAAATATGTATGACATGGAAGGGGGACTGGGCCAACACTGAGCCAAACAGGAAATAAATATCAGAAATAACAAAAATTACCTTTCCCTCAACTTTATAGATGCTGATCACTTGCCTTATTGGTGCCTATGCAACAGGACGTTTTTGAATACTATTGTAATGCCAGTCGTGGGTTCATGGAGACCAAATATTCAACGTTTAAAGAAAAGAAAATATTTTCAATGAAGATGTGAAAAAGTCTTTAAAAGCCAGAAACTGTTAACAATTTCACAGTGGGATTGAAAAAGGCACTGAAGCACCTTACAGGGTAAGTTACGGCACTGCCCTGGCTGGAGAGACACACGTAAGTCCTCCAAGGTGACGCAAGCCTCGGAGCCGTGACAATGCTGAACGCCTGCTAGATGCAAAGTCAGTAAAGGAAATCACCACGCTGCCACTTTCCAATTCCATAGTAAGTCCCTGAATTAAAGATGTGGCAGACATGATACCTCGTCAGCAGGATTACAAACAGATGAATATACAGCTGTACCTGACCCTGGTATTTTGCTTCTGTTAATCTGGCATCAGCACCAACCAATCATTAAAGATCTTTTGTGTGAATGTTTGGCCACAAACACATGTGGTGTTGAAATAGTTAAAGCTTTTATGAATCTCATGCTTTATCCTAAAACATCCATGTTGACATCTGCACTAATGGAGCAAAGCAGTGCGGGTGAAAATGGCAGGCACCGTAGCACAAATGAAAGGCGGGGCACCAAACTGTCCCAGTAATCATTCAATTCTTCTCTGCCACACACTCTCAAGGAAAGAAAAAAAGGCCAGTTTAACTTCAGAATGTCCTTGAGGAAGCAACGTGTATAAAAATTTGTACTGACTAAATTTTAATTTACTAAACACTAAATACTGAATCTTAATTTATTATGTGTTCTTAATATTCTGTGTGACTAAGTACTATGAGTCAAGGAAAAGCATCTTCTTGAACGCTGGAGCTGAGAGCTAACCTAGCTGTTCTTTTCACAATACCATTTTTATTTGAAAGAATGACAAACTATTCTAATTCAGATTTGAGTATGTGGTAGACCTTCCTCAAAAGTGAACAAAGTAAGCTGGTTATTTCAATGATAAAAATTCAATGTTTCAAGTGAAAATTAGAATTTTGGAAACCTTTTATCTTCCACAATGAACGTGACGGTTTCCCAATACATAAGAGTTTAGGGATGTGATCGGTAGTTATAGCATAAGTGGGATTTTTAGGGGTTTTTTTGGATATTGTACAATGAAAGACAGCAACATTTGGAAGATCTACATAACTCACTAACCAGCACTTTCCAAATGACCAATGCATGATGTCACAAAATCATGCATGCCTAAAAGATCCATTCAAAGTATAAAATAGACTGATGAATTTTAATTTAACAGAATATGCAAGATTCACTGGTATGATTTCAAATGTTTAGGACAGTAGCAAAAAAGAATATCCATGGTTACCTGAAAAGACTATAAAAAATGTTTTTTCCAACTACACATCTGCATAAAGCCAAACTTTATCCATAAAGTTCAACCAAAAAACATAATGCAGCACACTAAACGCACAAACAGGCATCAGAACTCAATAAAATATTAAAGAGATTTACAAAACTGTAAACCAATGCCACTCTTCTCACAAATGTTTTTGGAAAACAAAGCTATTTTTCATTAAAATATTATTCATGTTACCATGCAATGGGTTTATTACTGCTATTTTAAAACTAATATGTATTTATAAAAATTTCAGTCTTAATTCCCATTATGGTAAGTAACAATAGATTATCACTCAAAATCTCTTAATAGTCCTGAATGACATTTTAACAGTACAAAGTAGTTCTGAGATTAAAAGGTTTGAGAATTTCTGGTCTAGAAGCAACAAATGAGGAAAAGCAAGAAAGTTATTTACCTTATCTTCAGGCCCTGTAGTGTGAGGAATTAGAGAGAGCAGTCATCACTAACTGGGATCCAGGAAAAGCACATTCTCATAAAGCAGCCAGGTTTCAGGTAGAGCATATCGGTAAAAAGATTCTACCCTCTCTCCTAAAACACCAATTTTTTCCCCCCTCTTTACCAGATCTTTCCTCTCATATTGAGTGGTCCTATTATCACTGAACCCTGGAAAGATATGTGGCAAGTCTCCTAAGTAACAGTCCAGGTTAGTTCTTACAAAGATGGGCAATCCCTCTTAAACTTCAGAATATTATATATACCAGCAAAATGCAGCATAAACAAGGTTTTCCCTACCAATTTCACTTCCGCTCCCTCCGTCTTGGACACTCCATAAGATGATGCTACTCTCTGAAGCAACAGCGACCATTTTGTCTTTGTCTCCATGTGGACCTCCAACCACTTTTGCATTTAAAGCTACTCGCTCAATAGTCCAATCCAAATATGGGCTTGTAAACACCTGTTGCCATCCTGAAGATTCTTTGATTCTGTTATGAATGGAAACATAAGTTAAACTCAGCAGCAATTAAGCAAATAAAAAGGGATATACCAAAAAAATTAATCACAGCTATATTTATTAAATATAAAATTTTGCCAATTCATGTCCTCTACAAAGCCAGAATGTCTTTCCTAAGCTATCTTATATTTACATATAGAGAACATATAAACCACTTAAAAAGAGACCAGAGTTCTATATTGCTCCAAGGTAAAGTTCAGAAAAGTCCTTTAAATTTGAAAAAAGTTAACAGCTAAAAAAAAAAAAAATTGTATCTTTCACTTTTCTACACAGGAAAGTGCTACTATCATTATCTATGGATAGGAATGGTCAACAAAAATCAGAATTTTAGGATTATTATTCCTTTCAGTTAATTCATCCGTTATTCAGTTATTAACTGAAAATACCTACAATCAACCTATTATTTTTTGGTACTTCAGGTGACGAAGTGATAGGCTATCCAGGCAAACCAAGATAAAGGAGTAATCTGGTATACCATTATGCATTCCAATATCTTGGACAATCAAATGAATAAAATGTAGGGCTTTGGAAATGCTTAGATTTTAAAGGTTTCTTTCTAAATGAAAAAATTTCATAAACCTATTCATTCCCCATAAATAAAGGGCTACCAGGGTTCAGATTTGCAGTTCAGTGAATATAAATGCTTTAATATTTAATTTCTGATAAACATACCAATAAATTTTTAATAATTTTTTCTGCCTTATCTGAATTTAAGTCTTTCAGACATGTATTCTGCATGATTATATAGCCAGCTTTCATACATTCAGAACTTAGAGTTAAGCAATCACAACAATGAATGACATAAATTTTAACTACGGAGTATCTATTTTTAAAGTTACACCAAACAAATATGCAAACAAAATTGCAAAGCTTTCATTTGCCTTACCTAAGAGAATAAACACATAGGAGGAAAATAAGTACTCATTTATATACTACCTGACATATTCATCACAAAAAACAAACTTCAGTATTTATACATGATGGTTACCTAAAGACTTAAATGGAATCACTTTAGCTTCATTTTGTTTAAAAATGTATGCTAAAGTTATACAACCACAATTCACAAAAATATGCAAATTGGCCTCCTTATTAATTTCAATAACTAATGAGTTCCTTAAACTTCAAAGGACTACACAGAAATTGTGTAATTTCTTTTAAGAAAATGTACAATTTTTCCTAAGCATTATATATATATATATATGGTCTGCAATTACCCACTTTGGCCACCAGATGGGATTATGTGTTATGACAGACAAATGGAAATAATCATTTAATAAACTCTAAACATTTACAAACACTGAGAAATCAAACATAGACCCTCTTAGGAACTGCCAAACTGGGCACAAAGCAGGAATTGCCAGCACCTTCAGAATAATGACAAAATGCTGCTACGTGGATGCAAACATATACCAGGCTCATAGCAGTGTTCAATAAAGAGATGCTGTACTGATTTAATGAGGTGAATGATGTGATCTTGTGATCATTAATTTATAAATACAATAAAACTGCATGTGATCTAATCTTTTACAGAGATCCTACTTCTAAGCTATCTTTTTAGAAATTAGGGTATTATAAAATAAAGAGATACCAAAAAGAGTGAAAGAATCACAACATATTTGAAAGTGATTCTAACAATTAGAAAATTTAACTCAATTGATATACTTACTTTTGTTCTTAAGTTAAAATTAAATACAAAGATGAAAAAATATATATGTTTTATGTGATCTTCCATACAAGTAATACAAAACTGAAAATACATAAAACAAGACAGAATGACCTCTGAACAGCACTCAATCTCCTTACTCCTGCCCACTGAACCAACACTATGAAATCAGGAGAGCTAAGCAAAGAGTAGGTTATCTTCCACATTATAATCTTAAAGAAATATATTGGAGGAGTCATGCCCAACAACATTTTGAAACTTAATGCAAACATACTGTATGTCAAATTGTATGGGAATAGATAATATATATCAGAAAAACAGAAGAGAGTCTAAAATTAGATCCAAGTATACATATAAATATAAAGCAAAATAAAGGAGGGCGTTCAAATTCAATGCAAAAGGATAATTTATGTGATAAATATTCAGAACATAATTAGCTACTACCCACTTGGAAGGAAAGAAAATAGATTCCTAAATCTCACACCATAAACTAAAAGTAAATTCTACATGGATTAAACATCTAAAAAGAAATGCAAGCTCCGAGCGGGCAGCAATTTACAACTACTCTCTGGGGCGCCGTGGTGACAGCAGTCAGTGAGGCAAATGACTCCTGGTTTCAGCTCAGGTCATGATCTCAGGGTTATAGGGTCATAAGGTCAAGTCCCCTGTGGAGCTCCCTGCTCGGCATGGAGTCTCCTGGAGACTCCCTCTCGTGCTCACTCTCTCCGTCTCTCTCTCTCAAATAAATAAATAAATAAATAAATCTTAAAAAAAAAAAAGGAAACAATACTCTTCATTAATAAAGATAGATAAAAGTAAAGCCTGAGAATGTAGAAAATTAGTGAATCTAAGTGAGAACATACAGGCGTTCCAGGTACTATTTCATTTTTTAGGGTTTTCAGTTTATTAATACAAAAAGCTGTGGAAAAACTACTTGTGGAAAAGATTACACTGTTGAAATAATTTGAATATTTATTTTGAAATCTTTTTATTGCCACTGTGTTAAATGATTTAACTGTACATGAGGAAATGTAACATATCCTCAATTGTTTTCCTTTGTCACTATCCATATTAGTCTGTCATCAATGACATCCAGTGAAAACAAAGAAAGGTCATGGTCAAAAGCAAATGCAAAGAATGGAAAAATGTAACAACGTCCTTCTTTTTATATTTGTCACTCAGTGAGTAAATTTTGTGCAGTGCTGCATGTCTCTGTCTACCAAGCAGCAATCTTTAGCACTGCTGAGCAATAATATAAGTTACACCTGGATAAATTATAATTGTTTCACAATTCCTCTGGAATTCCTTATCAATAAAAATATGTACATAATATTTGAGCAAATTAAAAAGTAAAGTCTAAAACAGTTTTCTCAATTTAGATCCATAAGTTCAAAACACTTAAAAAAAAATCCTTCTTTCAAATCAGTCTTATTTCATATAAAAGTTATCCCCCAAAGAAATCACCCAGTCTTTTCCATAGGATTTGTTATTTAAAACAAAAACAGAATGCTCTCAAAACGAAGTTTGCACTGAATCCCTACTGCAATGAAAATACGAAGCAGAGATCACCGTTACAAAGGGCTTTTTTACACACCTGGCAAACCTACCACAAATTTAGATTAAAAAAATATATCTGGGATTCTTTAAAATGTATCTGTAAACTTTACATTTTAAATATTTTTAACCTATTGTGGCTATTTTTATCTAAACTCAATAGTGACAAAATGTTTATACATTCTTTTATTTTCAGCAATTAAGTGGGATCATAGTCTAAGCTAGAATATCACAACCATTTATGTGCTTCTACACCATTCTCTGTCATCAGTAGCATTGTACATAGTGATTCTAAACTAAGAATCCTGCCCCTTCCCCAATTTAAAAAACAGAATCACTGGTCTACACTCTTCCTCATTCTCTCTTAGTTTCTGAGAATGCAAGAATTAATAAAATCAAACTACCTCTGTGTAAGTCTCACACATTATAGGTACCAAACTATATCACTTTTGCCCACAACTGTCTTGCTTCACTACCTCACTCCTAACTATTTGGTAGTCATGCCCAATGTAGTTTTACTACCCCCAACTATAGAGTACAAAAGACTGAAATCATTATAGACAGAAAATCACAGGGCTCACATTAATAATACCACCTAATCATTTAATACAATAGTTATGTGATTCAGAAGCTACATATAACAAGCAAAAAGAAATAACTTCAAGTTGATACCAAGTGGGAAATAGACAAAGGCTATCAGTAATACTTACCAAAGTAGCTACAAAAATAAAAACAAACTAAATCTAGTCAAGAAATAGGGAAGTGGGCAAAATATGCAGGGAAAAAATATGACTAGCAACTCTTAAGTCCATAAATATAAAATCACAATCATTAAAAACTACCCCCCTCCACAAGCAAACAATTAATAATTATACAGTACCTATAACACACAGCAAAATGGGCATAGGCAGCTACAATCCAGTTGTGATGGCCAGCGACTATTAGCACCTTTCGTGGATCCACAGGAAATCCTGTTGGTTTTAGAAAAAGAAATACTTTATGTTCTAAAAGCAGGGACAGGTAAACTATGGCCCATGGGCTGATTGTAGTCTTCTGCCTGTTTGGATAAATAAAGTTTCACTGAAACACAGACATGCACATTTGTTCACATGCTGTCCCTGGCTGTCTCCATGCTGCAAGGGCAGAGCTGAACAGTTCTGACAGAGCCGAACGTTTCGGCTCTTTATGTTTCTTTATATAAAAGGTTTGCCAGTCCCTAAAGGTTGAGAGCAAACGGATCATCACACACTTTTTAAATAAAAATTCTGTTCAATGAGACTTTTCAAGATATAAATGTTAAAAAGAAAGATGAGGCAAAGATTACATTTTTAAAAAATAATTACTCAGTGTGACTCCGACTAAAAACATATGCATTTTTGTCTATTTCTGTGGTCTTTGCTTACCTAGCCGAACAGTCTCTTCTCCAGTTCCAGAGAGAGCAGGCTGGGCTCCATTTCCCCGAGCTTCACCTTCTGTGGAATTCAGTCCATTCCTAGAACCAGCGGAGGACCTAGTTGTGTTGTTTATTTTACGACTAGGAATACCTATGAAAAGAAATAATAAAATTATTTCTAAGTTCCACCTACCAAAAATTTAAAATTTCACACTATAACTGAGAAATATACAAATGTGAATTTCATCATGGCCAAAACATATCTTCCAATGTAGCAATTTCCTGCAAGTAATTTAATTACCATAAAAAAAATGAAAATGAATTAAATTCTTTCAACAGATTTCTGATATTTATCATGTCATATCTGATAAGTAAAATTAAGATTTATCATATTATATTCCATTTCTATCTAGCTCTAGGTTACGGAAATCAATCATTAATTCAGTCAGTCTACCACCAGGGTTTCCACTTACAGTACAGCTGCTTTGTGTGAGGTACGGAAACTTCTGTATAGCTTATTGTCAAATGTCTTTTATTTGACAGGGACTCCTTTTTGGAAGGAAAATCTTGCTCAGAAACCCACCTTGACACAGGTTGAGGCAGAACTCTTCTAACTGACTGAGGTGGGGGACGACACACGCTTCCCCTGCCTCTCTCCTGGACACTGACTGATTTCTGCAGAGCTCCCGGGCTTCTACAGAAAGGACAACTGACTGACAACAGTGCTCTACCATCAGGGTTGCCAAACTATGGGCCACAGTTGGTTGTGTCTAAATAAAGCTGTACTGGTTGCATCCATTCATTTCCATGTAGAGTGTATGGCAAAACTGCGTGCTTGCCACACAGATCTCACAGCTCACAAGCCTGTCTGGCCTTTTATAGAAAAGACAAAGTCTGGCACATCCCTGGTCTAACATACAGTACGGCTTCTGTTAAAATTGAAGTTTGCAACATTTCCCGTATGTTTATAATCAAAACAGAAATTTTTCGATATATATGTGTCTAGTCGCATGGTGATAAAAAACATTTTTTTAAAGACTAAACAAAGCAGAAGTACCTGGTGGAGGCAAGTAGCCATGAAAAAGGACACTGCCACAAGACGAGCGCTCCAACTCCTCACATAAGAGAAGCCTTCTTACTAAAAACATGGCAAAGCAGACTTGTCAAGCGTACACGCAAACAGAAAAACAGTACTCCGTTTTTATTTCCTCTAGTTAAAGAGGGTAAGGAAAGAAGAGGGGAATGTTTAAGTTAAATCAGTTGACAACATCTATTTACTATGAAAAACCACAAAAAGTAAGCACACTGCACTAGTCCATCAAAAAATAGGACCTGGTATAAAATATATTTCATTAGGCAAGTCTGCTGCACGAAAGGTCAAATAAATACAAAATATCAGGACAACACATACCTAATGGAGTGATTCCATAAAATTCTGCTTCATGCCTGAGAACATTAATACTCACTCCCCTACAAAAAAAACCAAATAAATGATATATATCCTCCAGCAGCAGCAACTTGGATTATCTGAAGCAGAAGGAGAAAGTACTAGTTCTTAATGTGAACCAAGTTATAAGGCTTTAAAACTTACTTTTCTCCTAATATCTTTAGTCGTTTTAAAAGGTCTAAATAAAAAAACTGCATGCCAACTAAAACATTTCCTTACTTAAAAACCATTCCTATGTAGATGAATTGGGTGACTGAGAGATTAGGGCTTCGAAAGGCTAGTATAAGTAAATTATCAAGAAGTACGTAATAAGGCAAACGAGAAGAAATCTTTCTTATATGGCATTAACTGCTTTTCTATTTTCATAATAATTATTTCTAACATATCTTAAACTCTCTAATTACACGGTAAACCTCCCTACAAGCATGATCTACTTCTATTTTTTGTATACCTCACAGAGTGCTTGTACATAATGATTATGTAATAACTATTTGTTGAACAAAGAAATTCAGATAAATGATTCTCTTCTCATTAGAGCAAAAATAAAAGCAAAACACAAAGTAAAAGGGCGGGGGGAAGACTAGCCTTAGAAAGGGCTAGGCTAACCAGAAGATTATAGTAGAGTTAAATAATATGAAAACAAACAGTAAAAAGAACAGAAGATTAAGAGTTTACAATACTAATGATTCATTTTAGGTGTCAGTTATAATTTGTCCTTACTTAAGAAATACTGCCTGGGCAGAAATAAGAGTGAGCATCACTACAGATCTCATGGAAATTAAAAGGACAATAAAGGAATACTATGAATAATTCTATTCCCACAGATTTGATAACCTAGATGAAATGGACCTGGACCAATTCCTTGAAAGACAGAATTTGCCAAAACTCACGCCAAAAAAAAAAAAAAAGACAATCTGAGTAGGCCTATATCTACTAAAGGAACTTAATCAATAATTAATAATCTTCCAAAACAGAAAGCAACACACCCAGAAGGATTCACTTGTGAATTCTACCAAACATTTAAGGAAGAAATCACACCAACTCTCTGTAATCTTTCAGAAGAAAGAAACAAGGGAATACTTACTAACTCATTTTATGAGGCCAGCATTACCCTAATACCAAAACCAAAAACATTACAAGGGAACTACAGAGCAGTATCTCTCATGAACACTGATGCAAAAATTCTCAACAATGCCATAAGGCAAGAAAGTGAAATGAAGGTACACAGGATGGAATGGGAAGACATACAATGGTTATTCAGATACGACATGATATCTATGTAGAAAATCCAAAAGAATAGACAAAAATCTCCTGGAACTAATAGATGATTACAGTAAGGTTGTAGGATACAAGGTTAGTATAAAAAAGACAATTGCTATGTACCAATAATGAACAATGGAATTGAAAATTAAGAACACAATACCATTTACATTAGCACCAAAAAAAAAAAAAAATTAAATACTTAGGTATAAATCTAACAAAAAATATGTAAGACCTATATGAAGCAAACTACATAACTCTAATGAACAAAATCAAAGAACTAAATAAATGGAAAGGTATTCCATGTTCATGAACTGGAAGACTCAGTATTGTTAAGATGTCGGTTCCTCCCAACTTCATCTAAAATTCAATTAAATCCTAATCCAAACTCTAGCAAGCTATTTTATGGATAATGACAAACTGACTCTACAGTTTATATGGAGAGTTAAAAGACCCAATAGGAGAATAAAGTTGGAGGACTGCCAGTACCCAACTACAAGATTTACCATAAAGCTATAGTAATCAACAGTGTGATATTGGTGAAAGAAAAGACAATCTGAAAAGTCAACACACTATATTACTCCCAATATATGATATTCTGGAAAAGGCAAAATTATGGAGATAATAAAAAGATCAATGGTTGCACGGAGTGGGGATCAACA
Source organism: Callorhinus ursinus (assembly GCF_003265705.2). Taxonomy (NCBI): domain Eukaryota; kingdom Metazoa; phylum Chordata; class Mammalia; order Carnivora; family Otariidae; genus Callorhinus; species Callorhinus ursinus. The sequence goes on from NW_027397116.1 coordinate 10,222,701, forward strand.
GGCAGAGCACAAAAGATTTTTAGGATAGTGAAAATACTTTGCACAATATTAAAATGATGGACATGGGTCATTATACACTTGTCTAAACCCACAGAATGCACAACACCTCGAGTTAACTATAATGTAAACTATGAGTTTTGTGTGGTTATGATGTGTCACTGGAGGTTCATCCTTAATTAAAAAAAAAAAACAATGTAGCATTCTGGTGAGTGATGTTGACAGTGGGGGAGGCTATGCATGTGTGGGATCAGGAGCAGGAGGTATATGGGAGGTCTCTGGATCTTACTCTCAATTTTGTTGTAAACCTAATACTGCTCTAAAATGAAATCTTTAAAGAAAAAAAAAACCCCTGTGTTTAATAAACATCTGCAACTGCAATGTTAAATTGCTTTTATTTGCCAAATTAGTTGTGACTGGTTTAACACAAAAACAGTTAAACCTTTCCTATTCTATTTCAAAACCATTTGTGTTAACAGTATAGTAGTGCTGCCTAATTACAAGGTGGCTCAGGACACAACAGTTCTTGAGGAACTCCAATCTCCTAAGGACAAGAAAACAAATATGGTAATTATAACAGTGTGATAAGGGCAACACAAGAATTTTATGGAAGGTAGAGAATTAGAACACAGTATTTTTAAAATTCCTTCCCATCTTCTTTTAAAAGGTACTACTCAGAAAATTTTAATTTGCTAGGCCTCTTTAAGTGAAATAAGGCAGCAATTTATAAGTAGAACACTTAATAAATACGGATATTTAATTCTAACTAGTTCTGCCTTTCCTGAGTTATCTAATTGTGGATTAATCAACAAGGACAATTTACTAAAAGTAAATTTAGGCTTCTTTAATCAAATGGTAGGGATCAAAATAATTTTACTCAAGAAGTAAGGAGTTAGTAACATATTTGCCACCTCCATCTAGACCAAGAAAACAAACAAAATCTCCAATGAACTCTTTCATTCATTCAATAAATATCTACTGAGAAGCTACTATGTGCACTGCAAACAAACTAGACCAAAAACTTGTTGTCGCCTTTAAGGAGTTCATATTCCAGTGAATATAAGCCAAAAATTATATAGTATTATAAAGAAGCAGGTCAAATAAACGACCAGAATTTTTTTTTAATTTTTTAAAAGATTTTATTTTTAAGTAATCTTTACACCCAGTGTGGGGCTCGAACTCACAACCCTGAGATCAAGAGTCATATGCTCCACCAACTGAGCCAGCCAGTCGCCCCTAAACAATTAGAATTTTAAAAGCTATATCTAAAAAAGTATAGAGATCCTCAGTGGAAATTCACTTGGAATATACAGAATAAAAGAATAATAAAATACAAATTAGATTGTAAATTCTTGGTAGGAATCCAGACTACGGCAAAGTTAAATAGTTTAAGTGGTCATTCGTTTATCTACAAAAACCTACGTTAGATCCTGGGAATACATAGTATAGTGCTTGCACTGTTGGAATTTAAAGTCAAAGAGAAGAGACTACTGAAAAAGGAATACGTGTACGGAATGCTGTGGTGGCAGCGGGACAGGAACCTATGAAGACCTATATTAAGTGGACACAGCAGAGATCACTGAAGAAGTCAGGAATAAGCCAAGACCAGAAAGGGGTGAAACTATCAAAGCAAGAGAAATTAAGCAGGGGCAAGATCACAGAGAGCCTTAAGAAACAATAAAGTCCAAAATCTCTAGCAATTAATCCAAGAACATATTAAATAAAGAGTTTTAAGCGAAGTAGCAACCAGATGAGATTTATATTTTTATAAGGTCATGTTGGCTACAGTGTGGAAAACCAATTGGAAGAATGGAGAACTGAAGGCAGGAAACTCGTTAGGAAGCTGCTGGGAGCAATCTAGAGGAAGAGAGAGGATAGGTTGGTGGCCTCCATCTATGAGTTTAATTCGGAGGAAACTTTCAAGCAAAAATAATTTGGGGTCGGGCTGGGGAGGGACCTTCCTCTCCACAAAATACACCCAAAGTACATACCTATCAATAAGAACTGACTTTAAAAGGATGCGATTCTTACCGTAAGTCTAGTTCTTTTGTCCGAAGAAAATTTAAAATGGGTGCAAATGCTGCTGGATCTCGATCAATAAATATCTGTAAATGAAGAATTGTTTTATTTTCAAATTAAAAATAAACTGACATTAATATATGTAACACAATCTTAGGGAACAAACACTAAATTATTTAAATATTATATTTACTTGATTCCACTCTTAAATTTGAATGTTTCTAAAATTGGCATGCAGTTTTAACTGTGTGCATTTAATGTAGTATTGTCTCCCCACCCCCAAAAACCTATTATTATATTGATAATATTTTAATTTGTAGGAAAAATGGCATCTATTTATTGATATCTTTGGTAAAAGTGACACCCGAGGGAAAATTTTTATCTGAAATATACTAGAATTCAGTAAATATTTTGAGAATATCATGCACAAATAATACCTTCTTACATTATTGTTAATTATTGTTAACAGTGATTGTGACTTACATAACTTGTGATTCAAAGATGAATCATTAAAACAACAATGTACTTTTGTAATACAGGAGTAATTAAGAAAAGTAAATACTGCACATTGCTGTCAAAACTGGGAAAGAGGGGCACCTTGGGGGCTCAGTCATTTACACGTCTGCCTTTGGCCCAGATCGTGATCTCTGGGTCGTGGGATCGAGCCCCTCGTGGGTCTCCCTGCTCAGCAGGAAGTCTGCTTCTCCCTCTGCCCCACCCCCACTCCTGCTCTCTCGCTCTCTCTCTCAAATAAATAAAATCTTTAAAAAAAAAAAAAAACCTGGAAAAGTATACTATTGTCCTAACACCTCTACATCCTATTATCTCAATTTCCTCAAAAGCTAGGGATGGGGGATGATGACATTTCTTAAAACCATAAAATACATACCTAGAAAATAAAATGCTGTAGAAAATATTAAATATATAATTGATAACTCTCTAGAGGAATGTATACCAACCCTATTTTGAATTAATTATAAAACTGAACACCTTTTAAGGCTTAGGTTAGTCAACTAGACAGGGGAATGGCAGCTTACAGTAAAGCTCTTTATACTATTATTATGTTTATACAATCAATGAGGCTGTTCTAGCTTCATAAATTCTTGCTTTCGTTTTCAGCAGAACCAATGAGAAGTTGAAAAAACACCACAGACTGGTCAACATCTTATTACTGATACCCTTTTTATGATCTCATATGGACATACCTGCTTTTGCTGTCTTATTTCATCTGCAAATCCCATCACAGCAAATAAATACCTTTGGCCAGTGTGTTGCCTCCAACAGAAAGCTTTTTTTTGGCTTTATGAGTACTAGCCATTTACTTTACATACAACGTTGCACACATTATAACTGCTTTTTAAACGTATAAACCAATATTTTTGTACTAAAACCTAACAGTTCTTTCCTTGCCCCATTTCGCCATTGCTGTACGAGTTCTTCAGGTTATTCTCCAACATAAAGAAATTGTAGGACTTTACTAATTTACAATATCTTACCATTCTCACTCAATATCAAAATATTTTAGTATTTATATTCATCTATTTGTTAAAATTTTAATCACTGATTAAAAGTATTTCCTCTCCTGACAGTGTAAGCTCATATCCTTGAATCCCTCTAATCGTAAATATTTAAATTGCTATATTCAGTATTGCACTTAGAGTTCCCTTCTATTAACTATAGAAAAACTATATACAACAAGAAATTTCAAGTACATATACGTCACTTTCATTTAGTGGTTATTAAAAGATTAGCTTTCCTGTGTTTTCTCAGAGTCACTATATAATAAGAGTCAAGCAGTGTAAGCATTAGTTGATTCAATTTGGAAACATTTATCAACATACTATACTCACAGCACCAGTTTCATCTCGAAGTGTTGAAATTCTTCCACTCAGCAAACTAGAAGACATGAATAATCCAGAGTTAGTTCTTAAAATCTGAATATGAATAAAATGCACAAATTCTTTACCCAATATCAAAGACCAATACAAATGAATCATCCTATCTCCAAAGTAAAATAAATTTTTTAAATTCTATTTTAAGAGTTAAGATTTTTTATCCAAGAAAAACATTAACTGGAAAAAGGAAATTTTTAATCAATGATCAAGTTTTTAAAAAATGGTATTAAAGAATTACATGAAATACCTGGAAAAAAAAGAATCTGGAATCCACATAAGAGTTTGTCTTGAGGTACTAAATCTGCAATTAAAAATTATCTGTTATTATAAATGAGGACATGATCTGAAATTTCAATATTCATTAACCTGCTTTAATACGCTGGCTAATAATTTACAAGTTGTTGCACAGCTATATTAGTTATATCAATATTGTACATTTATTATTTTAAAATTCTGCCTCTTTCAATTCAGAGTTAAGATTATCCAAAGAGCTCTCAACAAAATCAAATAATTAACTCACTGGCATACACTGCTTCTTAAAACACTACTTTCCAATCACAACAAATCCGAACTTCTCAATATACCATTCAAAATTATCTTTGGGTCCTGTTTCATCTCTCCAACACAAATGTTTGCTCATCTAATAAGACAATACTTCAATGCCCCCGGACAATTCGTGCTTACTACCATTTCAGCACCTTTATCTCCCCTTGAGCAACCTCATGTCCAATAATCCAAATTCCATCCATTTTCCTGATACCACTCAGGTTTTACCTTCTCCTTAAAGGCTTTTCCAAATAGTCTATCCTATGTTACCTTTTTGAGCTTTTGTTGCATTCATTCATTCAAAAACCACTCAGTAAATAAATATCTCACTGTTCTGAGGTTAACTGCCATTTGATCAAGTCCAAATTGTCTTATTACCAATTTTGGAGGGAACTTTATCCCAGCCTACTGTAACAAACTACCTACGCAATGTTTCTCCACATTCATTATCTAGCATTATATGACTGCTTTAAAACAGTCCCTGTACCCATTAACCAGATTAAGAAAGGCTCCAAGTAGTTTATTCAAAAAACCATGGCAAATTTTCCCAAGTGTGTATCTTAGCAGATCGTAAGAAAAACTGGGGAACAGATTAAAACAGTCAAAGGAAACTGACTTGGCCAAATAAATAAAAGCGAAGTCCAGTAAATGGCAAACTGAAGGATACAAGGATCCACTGCAAAAAAAAAAAAAAAAAAAAAAAAAAAAAAAAATCACTGTGTTCTGGAGGGTATCAAATTAATTCCAAATAAGGTCATTATAATTTATGATCTTTCACGTTTACTAATTATTCAGCAAATTGTTTGCCAGATAACTCAAATTTTGAGTTACTCAGAAAATTACGCAGGTCTGCTTAAAGTTGTATTAGCAATTTCAATTAAAATCAGCGCTTTGGGATAGGTTTAATAATTTGAAATCTCTGGGCAAAGGGATTGGATCCTCACCCCCACCAATTTTTTCTTTTTTCAAACAAGAAGACAAATGGGAAAAAACAAAAAACAAAAAAACCCCACAGAGCTTTAAAACTAAGTTCCAAGTATGACTTCACAAAATGATAACATTTAAAATTACATATGACAAGCATAATTTTCTGCAATGAAAGCCTTTTCTAATGTTTTTTATCTTATACCCACAGTGTGCCAAGAAGATGCCATAAAGGGCACCTGGGTGGCTCAGTTGGTTAAGCGACTGCCTTCGGCTCAGGTCATGATCCTGGAGTCCCAGGATCGAGTCCCACATCAGGCTCCCTGCTTCTCCCTCTGACCCTCACCCCTCTCATTCTCTCTCTCTCAAAAATAAATAAAATTAAAAAAAAAAAGAAGATGCCATAAAGATGTGGTGTACACACACACACACACACACACACACACACACACACACACACAATGGAATATTACTCAGCCATCAAAAAGAATGAAATCTTGCCATTTGCAATGATGTGGATGGAACTAGAGGATATTATGCTAAGCGAAATAAGTCAGAGAAAGACTATTATCATATGATCTCACTCATATGTCGAATTTAAGAAACAAAACAGGATCATCAGGGAAGAGAGGATAAAATAAAACAAGAGGAAACCAGAGAGGGAGAAAAAACAAAAGAGACTCTTAATCATAGGAAACAAACTGAGGGTTGCTGGAGGGGACGGGGGTGGAGGGTTGGGGTAACTGGGTGATGGACAGTAAGGAGGATATGTGATGTAATGAGCACTGGGTATTATATAAGACTGATGAATCACTGACCTGTACCTCTGAAACCAATAATACATTATATGCTAATTAACTGAATTAAAGTAGTTAAAAAAATAAAATTGCAAGTCAAAAAAAGGGGGGGAGATGTCCAATCTGGTCTCAGCAAAAAAGTCACTAAAGATATTAGCATATTATACTTCTTGTCATTTGCCTCCTTCTAAATTAATTTGGGAGGAAATTAAAATTATTTATTCTGCAATATTACTATGCCACCAACCCTTGCATTTCCAATTTATTATTTCAAATTCGTTTATCAATCCCGTAAGGTTGGTACTATTATTGTCACTTTACATCTTATGAAAACTAAGCACTAAAACATAATTTGGCCTAGGCTGCTGGGCTAGTTAGAGGTAAAGCCTGGGAGCCAGAACCCATATCTGCATGATTCCAAAGTTCTTTGTAAGTCCCCCACTAGCTGGTCAGAGACCTCTCACATGAGGCCTCAAATCATACTCATTCATAACAGAATTAATCCCAAATTGAGTCATATTAGGTTTCTTTCACTAGTTTTTTTTTTGTAAATAATGTTATTTCTAAATGAAATCTCATCTTCTCTACTTCCTGAATCACCCATAACGTGTTAAATAAATCATAAAAAACATTGCTCATTTTTAAAATTCCTTTGAGTATTTCCAATTTCTTATCCTTCCTCTCTCTAGGGGCGGGGGAGGGGTCAGACAAGACAATGGGGACCACACACATTCCCTTAGCGTCTAACTTCTCCGCTCACAGCATCCTCTCCTTTTGACTTTTACTCCATCACCTCGGAGCCTACGTCCATTCTATGCCACAGGTGGTTCTCCCAGTGGCAATTCCTCAACTTTAATGACAATGAAATCAGGATTTTTTTTTCCTTTACAATGATTTAAGTGACTGTGTTAATGTTTGTACAACATATAGATGCCTTCTGGATACCTCCTAGCTCTAAAACACTCCCAGAGTCTATGATTCAAAGTCACTCAAGAAAATATTCTCAGAATACCTGGAGTTGGACTTTCTATTTTTCTATAGGCCATGTCATTACTTATTTTATAAACTATGTTATCCTAGCAAATTTAAAGTTTGCGGTGTTTTTACTTAATTTCTCATACGTAACAACTTTCATGTCTTCTAAATTGTTCAATCTAATAATACATTGACCTTATTTTGTATTCTTTGCTAATATCGCTTAGAAAACCTTAGATCCTGTTATGATCTAGTTCCATACACAGTGAAACAAAATAAAATGTTAGAGCTCCAAGATGGCTGCCTTTTATGATTTAAAAATGTAAACTAAATTCTACAGTCATTAACAAGAATTCACTCATTACACCACCCACTTTCAATATACAGTAAATAACAATACATTTAATTTTTATCATAATAGGGTTATGTCCTTTAGAATGCCTGAAAAAAAAGACATCCACGATCTATAGCAATTAGGAACCAGTACAGGGATTTTAAATGACTATAGTGCTACTCCTCAGCATTAACATACACTGAAGGCCAACTCTTCTGGGGTATTCCATTTTTGCAACCGGAAGTTACCAAACCTGCAAATTTTTCATGTGAATTTTAGGGAAAAAAACCATTTTTACATTAGGAGACATAAATCTTCTCCAAAGGACCGGTATCTATATAACGCCAATAATGTAGTATCTTATCTTACACTGTTGCACAGTTCTGTTTCGGGGAATGAGGGAAAAGAACAGGGAAAGAATGAATTACTGTTTCTTGTGTTGAATTCTCTAGCACACTTAGAAAATGATTAAATACTTAGGATTAAAACACGATACATTTTATTCCTACGGTTCACTCCACTGCTGCTGTCTTGCATTTTAAAAAATATTAAAGTTTTAGACGTTGAAACCCTTTCATATTCTCGAGCACTTCATCGTTCATCTCCTACCAAGCTTTAAACTCAACCACCCCTTCCTTCCAACAGAGCTGGCAAAGTCCCATTTCTGAGAAGAGTGACTCATAAGCATAGCAAATCCACAAAAAATGATTTTCCCCCCAACAAGCTTAATAAAAGGCACAGACAGGGAGTGGAAAGCCAGAGAGAAGATAAAGAGATTTCAGTCTGTCTCCTCTGAGTGTGCCACACTGTGCCAATATCCAAGGCTTTCCAGAACTGTTAAAACTGCAGTTCCTGGACCCATTGCCCCGCAAGTTGAACAGATCGTTTCAAAGCCATGCACCCAGAAACTCTGAAAATAAACAACGTACTGCGAATCTACTGCACTCCACCCCACCGAAATCCTTCGAAGATTACAAACACTCCTTAATTAGGACGGGAAAAGAGCACTGCACTTTCTTACCCCAGCGAACCGACACCTTGACCGAAAAGAGAGAAGGCAGGTTCATCTGCAAGAGGCAAACCACAAGGCCGGGCTTCTACAAAGTAAATTCCTCAAATACGCTGTAAGGTTAGGTAAGGAAGGCTTTTTAATGTTCCTCCTAGCCTGAGAGTTTAGGAAGGGGGAGGGACAAAGGTTGGCATTCTAGGAAGGCAGCCACTTGGGCACATGGGCCCGGCTCGCGCTAACTCCAGAGGCCCTCCTGCCTCTCCCTTCCCGGAGCAGATACTTCAGTTCGAGATCCGCCGACATTCTTCCCCCCGGGAGGGCCCCCCGCGTTCCCCACCTGGCTCGGCTCCCACCTTCGCCCTTGTCCCCGCGACACCCGGCCTCCGTCGCCCCCCCGCAGGCCGCCCGCGGCATCCCGGCTCCGAGCCCCTTCTCCGCCGACTCACCTGGTCCCCCCCACGTTCAGCTGCACGATCTCGCCGCTGCCGGCCGCCGCCGCGGCGAAGCCGCCGCAGTGCCCTCCCGCCATCTCCGGCGGCTCCGGGCGCGCACGCCGCCCGCCCTCCCCGGCCGGGGCCGTGGAGCCCGCGGCCGGAGTCCGAGGCGGAGGCGGAGGCGGCGGGGGCGGGGGCGGCGGCGGCGGCGGGGGCGGCGGAGGCCGCGTCGCGTGCGGCAGGGCCAGCGGGACCCATCCGTTTCCGATCTATACTCTTCGGAAAC
>NW_027397116.1:10232316-10291145 GCF_003265705.2 Callorhinus ursinus
GGGGGGGGGCGGCGGCGGCGGCCGGGCGGGCGGGGCGGGGGCGGTCTGGGGGGGGGAGGCGCGGGGCGCCCCCCACCTTCCCGGTGGCCGGGCCGAGCTCTCCCGCCGCCGCCTCTTCCCCTCCGCTCCCGCAGGGCGGGAGGGCGGCCCGGCCTCCACCTCTCGCGGCCTCCAGGCCGCAGGGCCGGCCCGGGCCTCTCCTAGCGCTCCGCCGCCGCCGCCGCCGCCGCCGCCGCCACGGCGGCCGCCGCAGCCGCAGCCTGCCTGGGAGAAGGGGTCGCCGCTGGGGACAAAATACCGCAGCGCTCACCCCTTCGCCCGCCGCTGCCGCGGAGGAGGAGGAGGTGGTGGAGGAGGAGGAAGGAAGGGCCGGGGAGGAGCTTCCCAACCCAGCGGGGCTGGCGCGAAGGGAGGTAAGGGAATGTGCTCCTGGCCCGCCGCCCGCTCGGGCGGGATTCCGTGTCTTTCCTCCTCCCCGCGCGGTCCCAGCCTGTTCCCTTTTACATTGAAGGTTTTCTAGCACCAGGAGTCAAGAGTCCCCAGTTTGGGGGCAAGTCTGGGCAAACTGCCCTTAAGCAACTTTATTTATCGTCTCCTTTCTATCGTCTCCTATCGTCACATGGATTTGGGAGGTGAAGGGAAATTTTCCGAGAGCTAGTGGTTGATGCCTAAAGGTAGAAAGTGCCAGTGCAGTGAAAATTTGGGGATATTAGAACTTTTTTACAGCGTTTACCGCAGCAAATTCGTTACTGTATTAACTCTCTTTGGTCTCAACCCTGGTGACCCAAGCGGTTTTGTTTTTTTGTTTTGTTAAGCAGGGAAGGAAACAAAAGGATAAAAACAAACAACCCGTAGCCTGTGTAGGGCAATGTGTTTCTGGAATATAGTAAGCATTCAGTGTTAGACACACACAAATGCACACCTTAAAAAAAAAAAAAAGTGTTTGCTTTAAATAGTATATGTATTGGAACCCGAAAACTTATTTAGTGGCTACTGGAGTATATTTTTAAAAATCTTAACACAAGGGGGGGGTTCCTGGCTGGCTCAGTATGAAGAGCATGGCAAATCTTGATCTGGGGGTTGTGAGTTCAAGCCCCACCTTGGGCGTGGAGATTACTTAAAAACAGAATCTTAAAAAATAAAACCTTAACACTGTAACACCTGATGTTAGCTAACAAAAGCTAACAGAGGCAATGAAGTACGTTTCAGAGTTCATTAGTCTGTGGTACTAAATTATGTTAAAAAGAAATAGGCCCAACATGGAGTCACTTTTGCTAAGCCCCATCAAGACTTAATGCCTAACCCTAGGGGGTCCTGGCTGGCTCAGTGGGAAGAACATGGGACTCTTGTTCTTGCCATCCTGAGTTGGAGCCTCAGCTTAGGTGTAGAGATTATTTAAAAATAAAATCTTAAAAAAAAAAAAAAAAACGATTAATGCCTAACCTAATTTTAGTTTCAGCCTCTCCTAGGAGTGGAAATTTAAACCAATTAGTCTGGAATTTCCAGATCAGCATTAGTGAGGTAACCTGCCAGATAAGGCCCCTGTCATCCCCTAAGGGAAGGTAACCTTGCCTGAAATAATTTAGTCTTTTTGTTTGTTTTAAGATTTTATTTATTTATTTGACACAGAGAGAGACACAACGAGAGAGGGAACACAAGCGGGGGGAGCGGGAGAGGGAGAGGCAGGCTTCCCGCGGAGCAGGGTGCCCGATGCGGGCTGGATCCCAGGACCCTGGGATCATAACCTGAGCTGAAGGCGGACGCCTAACGACTGAGCCCCCCGGGCGCCCCTAATTTAGTCTTTTAACCTCCCAGTCCTGCCCTCCTTTTGCCTCTAAAAACCGTTCATTTTGTACCACTCTAAGGAGCTGCCCAATTCATGAATCATTGAATAAAGCCAATTAGATCTTCAGTTTACTCAGTTGAATGTTGTTTAACAATTCTTAGCATGAATTGTGGTTTTTTATAGTTTTACCGTTAAGAATTCAAACTGAAGACCGACATGATGTTATTTTTATTGTCATAATAATTCTAAAAAACACTCTGCTGAAAAATATACCAGTGATACGACTTTATCCAAATTTGATTTAAAAGAGGATAGCACGGCTTACAAGATAAATATTATTTACCTCACTTGATGATGATGATGATAATGATAGCTAATTTGTATTGTTAAAAGACAAAATTCAACTGAGTAGATTTGAAGATCTAATTGGCTTTATTAAACACTTCATGAATGGGGCAGCGTCCCATCTAGCAAGTAGAGGGGGGCCTCTAAGGAGTTTTACAAAATGGAAAGTTTTTATAGAAAGGAAGGTGGGGCAAGCAAATTAGTAACAAAAGAAAAGAAAGGATTGTTTCATCTTCCATCGCAAGGAGGGACAGGGGGGCTTATCGAAATTGCCTCATCTTTTTGAGGGATGGAGAAGGCCCATGTAACGAATTATTTTATTGGTGCTGGTCAGAAAATTCCTGACTGCCTGGTTAAAACTTACATTTCTGGGGGAGGTTGACGCTGCAGTCAGGTTAGGCGCCAACTGGCTCTTGGACTTGGCCTAACTGATGCCATTTTGGGCCTGTGGTTCTCTTTTTAACAGGATTTATTAAGGATTTATCACATGCTAGATGGCTTAGATACTTTTTGTCACTTTTTTCTTCATAGCTATTATTATCACTAAAAACCTGAGACTTAAAATGATCAGGAAACTTGCTTAAAATTACACAGCTGGCAAGTGGCATAGCAGGAATTTGTAGGCAGGCAGTTTAATTTCAGGGCCTCTCTGCGGTGTGCCTTAAACCTTCACTTTATACTGAGAAGATGAGTAACAGTTCCGATTAAGAGAGCAGGAAATTAAGACTCCCGAATACCTTAAACAGTGTTTATCTTTGCTCTAACCCATAATGTCTGCTCCTATCAGAATCTGAAACTTTGCATTCTAATTTGCAAGATAGAATTAGGTGGTAAAAAAGGCCGTTTAATTTTTCCTAGGCCCATACCTTGGAAAAATGTAATGATCACTTACTAACAGATTCTTGCCTTTAATGAATTCAAGAGGCAACGTGGAGATAAACTAAGGCCTGTGATATTATGATTTATTTATTTATTTATTTTTAAAGATTTTATTTATTTATTTGACAGAAAGCGAGAGCAGAACACAAGCAGGAGGAGTGGGAGAAGGAGAAGCAGACTCCTGCGGGGTTGGGGGCGGGGAAGCAGACTCCTGCCGAGCAGGGAGCCGGATGCGGGGCTCGACGCGGGGCTCGATCCCAGGAACCTGGAATCATGAGCTGAGCCGAAGGCGGACGCCTAACAACTGAGCCACCCAGGTGCCCCGATATTATGATTTACAATAAGAAAGATATTTGGCCTTCATCCCCTGTTCTGAGACAGAACTCCTAAAACCATTGTAAATTCCTAAATGATGAGAGCACTAGTGTTTCTTTGTTATGTTAAAGAGGTGACTTCTGGAAAGCACTTGGGTAACCTAAGGTTAGGGGCTGGTTCCTAGAGGAGGACCCAACCCTGTGATTAGTGGGTTGGAACTTTTAGTCCCACTAAGTCCCACTATCCCCAACTACCACCTCGAGGAAGAATCAATTACCAGTGGGCAATGATTTAATCAATGGAGCCTTTGAAAACCGCAAAGGGACAGGGCTGAGAGACCTTCCAGGCTGGTGAACATGTGAAGATTCAGGGAGAGTGGCACTCTCGGAGAGGGCATGGAATCTCCGTCCCCTTTTCTCATACCTTGCTCTTTAAATCTCTCCCACCTGGATATTCCTGAGGTATTTCCTTTTGTAATACACCCACGATCTAGTGAGTAAATGGGTTTCCTGAGTTCCGTGAGCTGCTCTAACAAATGAATCAAACCCAAGAAGACGGTTGTGGGAACCTGTGATTTGTGGCCATCAGTCAGAAGCACAGGTAACAACCTGAAGTTGCAACTGGTGACTTATGTCCGAAGAGTGAGGTGGGGGACCCTCCGATCTATAGCTGGCCAGTCAGAAGCACAGGCAAGAACCTATGCTTGTTAAAAAAAAAAAAAAAAAAAAAACCTATGCTTGTGATTGGCATCTGAAGTAGAGGACACTCTTGTAGGACTGAGCCCTTCACCTATGGAATCCAGGTAGATAGTGTCAGAATTGAATTGAATTGTAGAACACCCCCCCCCCAGCCGCCCGCTGGTGTCTGGAGAATTGCTGGATGGTGGCGGGTAAACTCCTCCTTTCCCCACGGTGGAATTGTGTGCAGAATCCCTTAGTAGGCATTCAAGTGAGAGGTGAGTAGGCAGTTATAAGAGGTTAGTTGGAAGACAGGCAGGCAGGGGCAAGGGGCCTCATCTTGAAAGAAAACGACCCTTAAGAGGAAGAAGACCCCATCCTGTTATTCCACACCACCCTGGAAGGAGCCCTCCACCCTTTCCCACATGAACAACTATCTGATAGGTAGATGAGCACATGGGCAAAAACCTGATTGGGTGACAGGCATATGGAGAGTTGATCAGATTAAAGCAGCCTGTAAACAAGCCCATAAAACCCCCTAGATTTAAATGCCAAAATGGCAACACTCTCTGGTCCCCTCCCTCTTCCAGGAGCTTTGTACTGTCACCCAATAAACTTTGCTTTGCTGCTCACCACTCTTTGTTGGGTCTACTTCTTTATTCTTCAAAGCGTCATGACCAAGAACCATGGGCACTAAAGGAAAAGAAATCCTGAAACACAGTTGTATATAGAAGGTGGAAGTTTGGAAGAGAGATTCAAACTGAAAATACTCTTAATCTTCGCTGAAATAACACTTAGGGATGGCTGTTAGAGCCATAGGACTGACTGAGATCATAAGGGGGAGAGTGTAGAATGAGACAAGAATAGGGATCAGGAGGGAGCCCTGGACTATCCAAAATTGGGAGACTGGGAGAAGAAGAAAATACGGCCAAGGAGAAAGGAATTCTGGCAAGATGGAGGAAAACCAAGGGATTAGGGGGTCCAGTGAGATAATAGATCAAATAAAATAACTGAGAATTGACCATTGGATTTAGTAACATGAAGGGAATTGGTGACCTTCTAAGTAAGAATAGTTCTAGTGCAGCAGTGGGAGAAACAGCATGATTGGTGGGGTTTCACTGTAAAGAGGAGTAAAGAAATGGACAGTAGCAAGCAGGGGAAGTAAGGTCAAGAGAAAGCTTTGTCAAGATGGTAAAAGAAATAACTATATACTAATGGAAACCGTTTAGTAGAGAGCAGAAACTGGTAATTCAAGAGAGGCAGAAGATAATTATTAGAGTAATGTCTTTACACAGATGAAAGACCATATCTAGTCAACAAGTAAAGATAGAGAAACTGAGCCACAAGGATAGATAATTTGCCCAGTGTTTGCTGTTGCCATTGTTATTACGGTTATCTTCTGAGCCTCTCCAGGGTAGATACATGCCATCATTTGGGTATGTCTCTAATGGTATACTGTATCTATCAGATTTTAAAACCATAGGCTTGAGATTACTAACAGTAATAGGGAAAACTTCCTCCCACAGAACTGTCAATATCCTAAAGGCAAGCCATAAAGAAGGGAAAAGGACCCAAAGGTTAACTGTATTACATCCCTCAAACCTGAACAAACAAAACATATTCCTAATCTGATGGCAAACTCATCAAAGAAGTTGTGGTTTAAGGGGAAGATGTAAGGACAATAATCTGGAAAAACTGGTGTAGGGCCCGAATGACATCTACCCTCCAGGCCCGAGGTATGAGGATTATGGGAAAGAAAATAGCCTACAGTTGAAAAGGAAGCAAGGGAGTCAGTGTCCATTGGGGAGAGCCTACTTTTAGTCTGTCAGGAAGGTTTTGTTTAATTTGGGGGTGGGGATGAGAGCAATGGCCTTTGCCTGAAGCAAAGAAAGTTCAATGAACACTCCCAGAAAACTATTAAGGCCTGAGATGATCTCATACACCACCTATCAGCATTCAGCCTCCCTCTGCTATCTTCTTCCCATGTTCCTTCCTATCTCTCTATTCCATTCCAGGTACACTGGCCACCTTGTTATTATTCCAAAATGTCAAACATGCTCCGGGATCAGGGTTTTATACCTTGCTTTTCCCCCTGCTTGTGAAGTTTTTCCTTGAGACAGACAGAGGGCTCACTTCTTCAGGACTCTGCTCAAATATCACCTTAACAGAGAGATGTTTGTTCTTCTAAGACAACAAGGGAAACAAAATAGAATCATAAAAAATATACTCAATTAATCCAAAAGAAGGTATAAAAAGAGTAAGGCAAGACTAGATGACACAAATAGAAAACAATTAGCAAGATGGTAGATTTAAACCCAGCCATATCAATAATCACATTAAATGTAAATGGTCTAAACACTCCAATGAAGGCAAGGTTCATCAGACTGGATAAAAAAGCAAGACCTAACTATAGACCACCTGAAAGAGAACCCTTTAAAATATAAGGTCACAAATAAGTTAAAAGTAAAAGAATGAGAAAAAGATGAAAGATGAACCATATGCAATGGACTGAATGTTTGTGTCCCCTACCAAATTCATATGCTAAAATCCTAACCCCCAACATGATGGTACTGTGTCGGGGAGGGGGGAGGCTTAAGGAAGAAATTAGGGCCTGAAGATGGAACCCTCATGAATGGGATTAGTACCATTAGAAAAGGGATGGAAAGAGCTCTCTTACCCTCTTTCTGCTCTGGAGGATACAATAAGAAGAAGGCACTCTGCAGCCCAGAACCCAACAGTGCTGGCGCCCTCATCCCAGACTTCCAGCTTCTAGCACTATGAGAAATTTCTGTTGTTTATAAGCCACCCAGTCTATGGCAGTTTGTTGTAGCAGCCCAAACTAAAACATCATACTAACACTACTTAAGAGAAAGCTGGAATAGATATATTAATATCAGACAAAGTAGATTTCAAAGAAGAGCAAAGAATACTACCAGGGATAAAGAAATCATTTCATAATGATAAAGGAGCTATGCCATTAAGACAGCATAACAATTAAAACACTTATGTGCCTAAAAACTGAGCTTAAAAATACAGAAAAAAGAACTGATAGAACAAGGAGAAATAGACAATTCCATAATTATAGACAGATGTTTCAGTATTCTTATCGCAATAATTGGTTGAACTAGTACATGAAAAATCAGTAAAGACATCGAAGATTTGAACAATACTATAACTAAAATAACTTATCGGTATTAGTGGAAGATTCTACTCAACAATAGCAAAATGCACATACTTTTCAGGTGCTCACAGAACATTTACCAAGATAGACCATATTCTGGACTATGACACAAGTCTCAGTAAATTTAGGAAGAATCAATTTATACAAATTAGGGTCTCTAGTGGCAATGAAGTTATGTAAGAAATAAAAGGAAGGAAAGGAAAGGAAAGGAAAGAAGGAAGAAAAAGAAGGAAGAAAGAAAGAAAAGGAAAGGAAGGAAGGAAGGAAGGAAGGAAGGAAGGAAGGAAGGAAGGAAGGAAGGAAGGAAGAAAGAAAGGAAGGAAGGAAGAAAAAGAGAAAGAAAGAAAGAAAAGAAAGAAAAGGAAAGGAAAGGAAAGGTCTGGAATATCCCCAGATATGTATAACACAGTTCTAAATAATGTATGGTTATAAGGATATTAAAAATTGTTCAAAGAGAAGATGTTTTGAAACAATATCTAAAAATATGGGATGCTATTAAAGCAATATTTAGAATTATTTAGCATTCAACTTACATATTAGAAAATAATGACCTCAGCGTCAACCTTAAGAAACTAGGAAAAGAACACTAAAGGAAGCTCAAAGTGAGCAGAAAAAAGGAAATAAAAATCAAAGTAGAAATCAATGAAATAGAAAAGAGAAAAACAGCATAACCAAAATCTGGCTCTTTGAGAAGATCAATTAAACTGATGAACCTCTAGCCAGACTGATGTGGAAAAAAGGGAGAAGACACAAATGATACATCTCTGGAATGAGAGAGGTGACATCACTACTGATTATATAGATATTAAAGGAAAATGAGATGTTATGAACAATTATGCCAATAAATTTGACAGCTTACATGAAATGGACAAATTCCTCAAAAAACACAAACTACCAAGACTCAAGAAGAAGTAGATAACCTGGATAGCTCTGTTTCTGGGGTGAAGGAATTTGAATTTTTAGTTTAAAATCTTCAGACAAAGAAAACTTGAGGCACAGATGGTTTCACTGGTGAATTCTGCTTATATTTAAGGAAGAAATAATACCAATTTTCTATAACCCTTCCTCAAAACTTAAGAATTGGGAAGAATTTCCAACTCATTTTCTGAGGCCAGCATTACCCTGATGCCAAAATCAGAGATTACAAGTAAACTACAGATCAATTTCCTTCATGAATCTAGATACGTAAATGCTTAACAAAATATTAGCAAACTGAATCCAACAAAAGGCAAAAAGAATAATATATCCACAATACAGTGGGGTTTTTCCCAGGAATGCAAGGTGTCTCTGTTTGTCAAATCTCCCTTTCATTTCTTTTATAAGGTTACCAATCATTGGATTATGGCCCACTCTAAATCCAGGATGATCTCATCTCAAGATCCCCTAACTTAATTACATCTGCAAAAATCCTATTTCCAAATAAATTCACATTCACAGTTTCAGGGATTAGGACTTGGACTTATCTTTTGGGGACCACCATTCAACCCACTATTTACATGTTCTTACAAAAGCTGTTACACAAATATTTATATTGACTTTATTTGTAACAGCCAAAAGCTAGAAACAATCCAACTGTTCATCATCAGGTGAAATAAACAAATTCCATTCCTTATAATGGAACACTTCTCAACAATAAAAAGGAATGAAGTACGACACATAAAAACCTAGCTGAGTGTAAAAATAATTAAATTAATGTAAATGTAACTGTAAAAAGCCAAACAAAAAAAGAGTATGTACTATGTGATTACATTTATGTAAAATTCTAGGAAATGTAAACCAGTCTTTAGTCATAGAAAGTGGACAGATCAGTGTCTGAGCATGAGAGATGGAAAGGTATTTGGTGGGGGGAATTACCAAGGGGTACAAGGAAACTTTTTGAGTGACGGTTATGTTCATTATTTTTGACTGTGGTGATGATTTTCTGGATGTACACATCTGCCCAAACTTAATAAACTGCCTAGTAAGTGCAGTTTATTGTATTTCAATTATACCTCAAGTACATTGTCAAAAATAATGTTTCCTTGTGGATCCTGAAATACCTAACCGTCTGTGGTAACTCCTGGAAATAATGCTAAGCCACTCCTGCACTCCTTAATTTTTTTTATTTTTATTTATTTATTTATTTATTTATTTATTTATTTATTTATTTAGCTGTTTTCTCTCTTCCTATGTGCTATGGGACACTTAAATTAGGGACTGCATCACCTGGGCTCCCTTGCCTTCTGACTTCCAGTTGGTGTTAGCCAATGGGAAGGTGCTAGCAAGGGATTCAGGACATAGGAAGACAGTGACCAGGGCATTTATTTTCCCGTTTCTCCATAGTTCTGGAAGTGTTTGTGTTCTTACATAGTCACACTTCATGTAAGTTATCCCTCCTTCAGAGGTCTAGCTCTGATTAGGATCCTCGTAAACCATGTCTTCCCGTAAAAAAGGTAAGTTGTTCCTAGTCCTTGTGTATTTTACCATCCCTTCCTGGATCCCTGAATTCTGTCCACACCTCTCTAAAAAGTACCTTTATTTAACACTCTTTAGTTAGTATCTTTCCATCCCCCTTCTGCCCTCTCTTTCTCTCATACAACACACACACACACACACACACACACACACACACACACACACACACACCCCTCCTAAGGTAAAACAAGATGTTCTCAGTGATAATACTCCTAACAATGATAATATAATCTGCTAAAATCTCCCAGATCCACAATGGAAGAATTCACAATTACCAGGCAGAGCTGTTTTAATTCTCCTTTATCTTATTTCTGGACCAGTCATTGGTAAACTGTGGCCCAAAGGTCAAATCTGACTCACTGTCTGTCTTTGTAAATAAAGTTTTATGGAAACATAGTTTTATTGGGACACAGCCATGTCTGTGGCTGTTTTTGCACTACAGTGACAGAGGTGAGTAGTCTTGACAGAGACCGTATGGCCTTCGAAACCTATGATATTTGCTATCTAGCCTTTTATAGAGAAAGTTTCTCCACCTAGGCCATGCCCAGTGCCTACTGATGCTTAGTAGATCAGGCTCATTTATTGTAACTTTCCAAAGAACAGAGCAATCATCACCTTTAGACAAATACCTGGCAGAAGATTTGAGATTAGTTTTTTTCTTTTTTCCCTGCAATCAAGTTTTTAGGCAGGACTCTCTTCCCCCACTGTCACCATAAGCAGAAAGAAAGCAATGTAATGATTTTCTTTTATCTCATCCAGAGGAAACTCCCAGAGCTTAGGTTGTCCTTCCCATTCACCCCGATGTTGTGCAACCTTAAATCAGAAATGTGCGTTAGTTATTGAAATTGAAATATGGGACTTCTCATAAAGTCTGAAACCTAAATACAACCAGATATAAATATATGATTCTTATTTATACAGAATTGTGTACCAACAGTTCTGTAAGTGTGGGAAGAAATAAAACAGATGACTTTGGCCTAGACTAACACTTCTCTCTTGGAACAATTTCTCTGATGATGATATTGATTAATATATTCAGTAGAGTACTTTTAAAAATCTTATATTATTAATGAGTAAAAGCCTCTCATAACCATTAGTCAATATATACTGAGTTTTCATTAAAAGTTAATAAATCATTATATAAAAGTGCTCTGAAAACTATAAATCCAAATCCCATCCCATCATCACAAGGTTTGAAAAAAAGGGGGAATTCATCAGAACAATTCTTCATGTGTTCAAATTGTAATATTATACCCCATGACTTAGGTTGTTCTTACAAAAGCATGAAATATAGAAACATTTCCTCTATAATTGATAGTATTCCCTGTTTATCATTAAAGAGGGCATTAGTTCTGCCTTACATTCTTGGAAAAATATTAACAAGTTTCATTATTTTAGAGGTACTACATTTTCTTAATATGTCTGCTAAGAGTTTAAGAGTTGTTTTTTTTTTTTTTAAGATTTTATTTATTCAGTTGAGAGACAGAGAGAGAGAAGGAGCAGGGGAAGAGGGAGAAGCAGACTCCCCACTGAGCAGGGAGCCTGACACAGGGCTCGATCCCAGGACCCTGGGATCCTGACCTGAGCTGACAGCAGAAACCTAACTGACTGAGCCACCCAGGAGCCCCCCAAAAAGTCTGAGAATCTTAAAGTAGTGAATGTCTTAATAAAAAGAAGGCTTTTTAAAAAGAAGACTTGAGGGACTTCATTTCAGTAAGATTTTTAACCAAAACTGGTTTCTGTGATGAGGACTATTTAAAAAAAGTACTGCCTTATTGTACTTAATTGTACAATACTGTAGAAAATATGTGGACCAAGAAATCTATACAGTTATATGTGAAATTTTGAGAAAGCACTTTGTAACTCTAGTTTAAATAAGAAACAATATCACTGTAGTTTAAAACTGTCATCTTTTTTTATCAGAAATTTCTTTCTTTGAGTTGCAGAATGAGTTTATATCATGAGAAGAAAAAGTGAATAAAACAAACAAGATTTTTGTTAATGTATTAACCAAAGTATTAGACTATTTAAATGAAATACATCAAAGCTAAATAAAATTTGAGGATCAAAATTTACCATAGAATCTGAAAGTTTGGTTTAGGAAAAATTTCATCATATTTTATCATAACCATTATTTTGAGCACCATTAGGTATAGAGAAGAGTATTACTTCCAACCTTTCTCCACCCAGCACATCCTAATTATTCTTTTTTGGTTGACCAAATTGCTCAGGCTTGATACTACTTTATAACAATTTATTATGATATGAGAACTAAAGTTCCTCTTTTGAGGTTTCTAAAAGCCATTAAAAAGCCATTTTGCAAAAAACATATAAAGAAACTTTTCCCAAAATTTTCAATGACAGTTAATAAGTGGTAGATTTTAATCTGAATAATACTTTCTCAACTTGAGGATCATTGTTTACATAAGTTTGATATTCATTTAATTTAATCAATGAAATAATAATTCTTTGTTTACCATATAGCTTTGGCAGAGATAATAACACATCAACCACAGTTTAAATTATACTGTGATTCTCCGTTCTTTCTCAACAGAAATGACCTTTCTTGCATACTACAATCTCCACTGACCTAGGTAGCAACTAGAGGCTGTCATTATTCAGTGAATTCTGGATTACATCGGGTTTGTGGACAGAACCACGTGCCAACTATTGAGTAAAGGGTTTACAGATTCAGGTTCCAGCCATTATGTAATACTGTCCATCTATGTCCATAGGGATGACGTCTTATTTCTTTATCTGCTCAAATACAACAGCTAACAGCTCAGGGATGATAAATTCTCTTTTTATCTTTGACAGTTGGTTCATTAGAGAACATTATTAAAGGCCTCACCATCCAGTCATACATCCTTTCATATTTAGTGTTTATCATAGTTTACATACAAACTCATTTCTCTACCTTGATTCCTAAAAAATCTGGCTACTGACCTTTAAAGACAGAAGATTCAATAGTGATTAAAACATCCAACCATTTGTCCTGAGTGAGAGGATTACCAGCATTATTATAGGGAATGGTGCTCCATCAGAGTCATTATTCAGTTAACTCTTCAGAGATTTGTTGTCTTCCCAAGCTGATTTCCAGACACAGCTAACTTCTGGGCTGGTGGCCATAACCTGCTTTCCATCATACCCAAACAGCTGTTTTAGCAACATATCATATTGATTTATGGTCACACTGAGTGCAGATCCCTGGTGTTCAGTATCATCTCCCACATCTCATACATAGATGGTAATTCTCTCATGCTGTCTAAAAAATAACCAGGTGGTAAGCATGGTCTACACACTGTGAATAGAGTAATAGCTATAATTGATTACCTGTAAAATGAGTCATTAGGATGTTGTGTTTCTTCTTTTCTCCAAGTTATGCCAGTGGCCTTTAGATAGAGCTTGCAGAATACTGGAAATATAATCTTCATTCCCTGGAGAAAATGAATCCCAAGGGGTTTTTCAAAACACTGGATATCGGTCAGCCCCAAATCTTCATCACAAGAAATATATCTAGATGAGCCAAAGTGATAGATAATTTACTGATACAAACCTTTGTCTGACCATTTCTTTGGAATAGGATTCTTAATACAGAGTAGAAACAGTTCTCCAGTTCCATGATTTTTCATTTTTAGGAGGGTGAAGTATGAGAACATTTGCAATTATTTTGGTTGAATTGTTATAGCATACTGCAGTAGTCACCCAGTTCATATTTTTAAATTGACATATAAATTGACATTTAAGCTAATAAAAGGCAGGAAAGGGGAAAAAGGAACAACAACAGCAATAATAAAACAACAACTAAACAATAAAAAATAATTTTGTAGAAAACAGCAAGAAAAATAGTATGGTTGAATCTGTGTCAATAATTGCATTAACAACAAACGGTCTAATACCTCAATTACAAGGCAGAGACTGTCAGATTCTATTTTTAAAAATCAAGACCCACATATATGCTGTCTATAAGAAATGCACTTAAATAAAAACATATAAGTAAAAGAAAAATGAAAAGATATAAAAGACATACCATATGCGTCAGTTATTAATCTGTAGCCTCTTAGCTCCAAATTTATACTTCATTGTCTCATTCACGAAAATAGATCTGGACCCTCAATTTATATATTTTTTTCTTTGCCAACTGGCATAAAACTAAATTTTCTCAATAGAGGGCACTAGAGAGACATTGCAGGATGAAGGAGCAGGTTCCCAGAAAGCCCACTTTTTCCCTCCCTGCTCAGCCAGTGCATTTTCTCCAGTGCAGAATGCCTACAGGGTGTGGCTTTCTACAATATTTGGCTACTCCTGGGGCTTTCACTAGCTCTTGACTCAGGCCACAATATGACCTGGGCTGCCAAAGTTTTTTTCTTAGGTTTTCTCTACCTCTGGCTTTCAGCAATCCCTGCATGCCTGAAGTTAGAGGGAGCCTCTGTCCATGCTCTTGTCCCTTCCCCAACAGTGGATTGCTATTGGTTGTTATTCCTGATGGGCTTGTGGTAAAGGCAAGGGATTCTTGTTTGCCTTGGTTTATCCTCAGTCTTACACTAGTCTTAAACTCCTGGACTGTGGGAGTGGGACTTTCTTCCTATGCAAGGTCTTGAAAAAGAAAGAGTTTCCTGATCACCCTCCCTCCCCCGGGTCTCTACCCCTGTTAATCGGCTTTTGCTTTGTAACTGTGAAAGATCCTGAACCTAAGGGGATCTCCTGCTTTCTTGCAAGGCCAAGCAAGGGGATCTCTTGCTTCAATATTTCCCCCAGAATCAGTTTTTTTTGCTCCTGTGAGCCTTTACTACTCACGCAAAACACTTGATTTCTGACACTTCTGGTCACCAAATATGTGTGTGGGGGGGGGGGGATGCGGATTTCCACACCAAGCAATTCTCTATGACATTAGTTGGGTGTCCTATAATTTAAATCAATTCTGACACCATCTACCTGAAGAGAGTGTCAGTTCCCACAGGTTAAGGGCTCAGTCCCACAAGACTGCCCCCCTTCAGGTATTAATCACAAGTGGTAGTTGCCTAGGTCACCCACAACTTCTGTCCAGCTTGGCCATAAATCAGCTGTCCCTGTAATCTCTTCCTTGAGTTCAATTAATGGGCTAGATCAGCTCGCAGAACTTAGAGAAACACTTACATTTACCAATTTATTAAAGAATATGATAAAGGATACGGATGAACAGCCAGATGACGTGAGGTCTGGGAGTATACTGATCACAACAGGAGCTTCCTTCTCTGTGGAGTTGGGGTACATCACCTCCCTAGTATGTGGATATGTTTACCAACCTGGAAGCTCTCTGGGATTTTTACGGAGGCTTTATCATGAAGGCTTGATCAATCTTTAATTCTATTGCTGGCCCCTCTCCCTTCTCAATAGAGTGTGGGATGGGGCTAAAAAGTCAAAGTTTCTAATCATGGCTTGGTCTTTCTGGTGACCACCCTTATTTGGAAACCATCCAGGAGCCCACCCAAAGTTCCCTCATTATAACAAAAGATACTCCCATGACCCAGGAAATTATAAGGGTTTCAGAACGTCTGTGTCAGGAATTAGGCACAGAGACCTATATATATATATATTTTTTTTTCTTTCTTTCTATTGTCTTAACATGGTGATTGTCTGGGGTGGGGTGATTCTGGGAATGGAAGAGTGTGGTAAAAAGGAAAAATAGACAAATAGGTAGGAGGCATCTTATAAGGGTCTTATATGCCAAACTGGAGATTTTGACATAGTATTATAGACTGTGGCAATCACTAAAAGATTTTTTAAATAGGGGCGCCTGGGTGGCTCCGTTAGTTGAGTGTCTGCCTTTGGCTCAGGTCAGGATCCTGGGGTCCTGGGATCCAGCCCCACATTGGGCTCCCTACTCAGCAGGGAGTCTGCTTCTCCCTTTCCCTCTGCCCCTCCCCCCTGCTTGTGCGCGCTCACGCTCTCTCTCTCTCTCTCTCTCTCTCTCGTTTTCTCTCTCAAATAAATAAAATCTTTTAAAAAAAGATTTTTTAAAAATTTTATTTTATTATGTTATGTTAGTCACCATACATTACATCATTAGTTTTTGATGTAGTGTTCCATGATTCATTGTTTGCATATAACACCCAGCGCGCCACGCAGAACGTGCCCTCTTTAATACCCATCACCAGGCTAACCCGCCCCCCCACCCCCCTCCCCTCTAGAACCCTCCGTTTGTTTCTCAGAGTCTATAGTCTCTCATGGTTCGTCTCCCCCTCCGATTCCCCCCTTTCATTTTTCCCTTCCCACTATCTTCTTTTTTTAAAAATGGATTTTTAAATAGAGACATAGTAAGATGGAATGTGTATGCTAGAAAAATCAGTATGACAGCAGAATTACGAGAAAAGATTGGTTAGGAGAGAGACTGGTGGAAGGTGCTAGGAGGCTGTTACATTATATCAGGTAAGAGATAGAGACATGACCCAGGACAATGCCAGTGGATGAACTATAAGAGGACATTCTGTCACTATTTGAACTTTGTCCTTCCTTTGTAGACTCAAACATCTGGTTCTGTGAAGCATTTTACTAATACTCTGAGACAAACTCAGTGGAATTCAATGCTTATATAGGACTAATTAGGAGCTAGCATATGGTTGCTTCTGATTTTTTTTTTAAATCTTTACCATATATTTGATGAAATTTCTGCAAACACTCACTGCTGTTTAGCCAATACTCATTTGCCTAAACGTGAACATGGTGCATATAGGTTTAGACACCTGGACCTTTTCCCTCCCCTTTCCATATCAGTACCTCTCTTTTTTGTGCAGTGGTCAGTACTTTTTTCTAAGGTACAACATAAACATCTAATCAAACTTCTGTGATAGCCCAGGGGCTAGCCCTCAAGTAAGAAAAAGGAGCCCTTTCCAAATTAAACGAAACCATTCATATTAAGTGAGGAGGAAAAGGAAATTATTCCAAATTAAGAGCACCAGGATCTTCATGGCTATCACATTTTAGACTAAACTTTCTAAATTCTATTTACTTTTAAAAACTATTTCTTAGGTGAGAGACTAAAAGCCCAAAATGGATCTTAAAAGCAGCTTGAAATTGGAATCATTTTTGTGAAACAAATTTTTTAATGAATTAAGGTAAGTAAATCAGAAATATATGTCTTAAATTATCCTTGAATTATAAATTGTAAATCTGGAAACTGACTTTTTAGAGTAAACATAGTAAGCAACTTACATTCTTCATGAATACACTATACACATGTTCACATATATATACATACATGCATTGCATGTAATACACACAAATCTAAACATAGAAACTATCTCTTGGTTCTATAATATGATATTGTATCATTACCACCTTCGGCCAAAATAGGAAGATGTTTGTAAGAATATTTATAAGAGGTTGCCTAGGTGGCTTAGTCGGTTAAGCATCTGCCTTTGGCTCAGGTTGTGATCCCGGGGTCCTGGGATCAAGTCCCGGGTCCGGGTTCCTTGCTCAGCAGGGAGCCTGCTTCTCCCTCTGCCTGCCACTCTCCCTGCTTGTGCTCTCTCTTACTCTCTGTCTTTGACAAATAAATAAATAAAATCTTAAAAAAAAGGATATTTGTAAGAAATCCCCTTTGATACTGGGATTGTATCACCACATTGATTCAACACCTTGAAAAATAAATTGGACATATTGAAAAGCTTTAATATTTAAAAAAATTAGAATATTAGCTTTTATAAACTGAAGTTATTCTCTAATATGTATTGCATGGATTTCAGAACTCACTTCCCACGAAGGCCAGTGTAGCTCTGCGGTGGAAGGGGTAAGCAAACCAGCAATGGACCCTGTAAAGGACCATCACCTGGTTCAGGAGTGGTAGGTTTGTTTGTTTTTAAATTTTTCATTTCCTACAAGACATGCTGCTTGTTTTCCAATATCCATATCATCTTATTTAAGTAGCAAGAACCTAACTCCCAAACATATCTTGCTGGAGTGCTCACGCACGCGTGAACACACACAGCACAGCCTCTAGATGCCATATATTGTCAGCTTTTATATCAGTGGGTCGTTATGGGAAATAGTGCCTATGCACTATGTGAGTTTTAAATGCACACTTCTCTACAAAATTCGACACAATCAGGGCCAAATTTATCAAAATGAATTACTGGAAATACAATGAAGGTTCTCCTTGTGTGAATTATAGTAGCTTTTATAAATTGCTAAGATCTGCAAACCTGTGGGAAACATTTTCAGTAAATTGATTTTTCCAAACATTGCCTCAGTCATAAATAAGTCGTCCTGGTGACTAATAAGTGCTCCTTCTTTTGATTTTGTTCCCTTGTAATTAAAAAAACTTGAAGTCAATTAAGAGAAATCTCAAAACTACATCTGACAAAATACTTACAGTAAATCACAAACCAGGGCTGAGGCACCATAATTGTTCTTCATATAATTTCCACCGTTGAGACCTTTTCAGTTGCAAATGATAGGAACAGAATTTAGAGGAAGTAAGCAAATGAAGACATTTTAGGGCTTGCGGAACTGAATGAATCCTGGCTTGATTGGATCAGAGATGAGTGAAAGAAACCAAAATATGTCACCCCAAAGTCTGCCTCTTTGACACAAAAATTATTTTGAGATAAAGGCATTTAAGAAACAGCAAACCCCAGAAAAGCTTCCCCTTTTCTACCTCAAGAGAGGAAATAAATTCTCCTTTTACTGGTGACTCTCCAATCAGTGTCCTCCAGAGGACTCTGCAAATAAAACTTAACTTTATTCGTTTCTCTCCCATATACAGTTGACACTTGAACAGTGCAGGGCTTAGGAGCACCTACCCCCTACCCCAAGGTGAAAATCTGCGTATAACTTTTGACTCCCCAAACTTAACTAATAGCCTATTGTTGATGGCAGTCTTATTGGTAACATAAATGAGCTGAGTAGCATATATTTTGTATGTTATATGTATTATATACTGTATTCTTACAATGAAGTAAGCTAGAGAATAGAAAATGTTAATAAGAAAATCATAAGAAAAAAATCATAAAAAAAGAAAATCATGAGAGAAAATACATTTACAGTACTGTACTATACTCATACATAAAAAACAATCTCCGTGTGAGTGGACTTGTGCGGTTCAAACCAGTGTTGTTCAAGGGTCACCTGTGTTTACCTTCCCTGAGTTTGCCATCCTTGGAAGCCTAACACTCTGTGCTTTGTTTTGTCATTTCTCTATAATGCATTGTTCTCTGTTGAAGAAGCTACATAAGCGGGAATCTAAGTTGCCATTTTGAATTACTTTCCGTTAGGTCTCTCTCATCTGATGTGCACTGCACACATTAATAAACTGCTTGATTTTCCTCTTGTCAATCTTTTTGTTAGAGTGTCAACTGAAAACCTAAGAGGGAGAGAGGTAAAGTTTTGCCTTCCCTACATATGAAACATGTTATCAGTACCTTTCTTCCTATTTATTCATCTTTTGGCTCTTAACTTTTCTTGGAATCTCTCTCACCTTTTCCCCCTAGTTGGGGAACAGCTGGCCACACACAGTCCTCTGCCCACACAATTCCTGTAACCTGTGGATCCAGAGAAAGACTCTCTCTCTTCTAAAGTCCACAAATCAATCTTCAGGGCTATATCCTGAAGTGTAAATTGCATATCCCCACTGAAGATGTGGGCCAAAGGTGAGGTTAGTGTTCCGAGCATCTAAAATATGCCAGGTATTGTCCTGGCACTGGGGATGCCATGTGAACAAGAGAAATAAAGCCCCTCGCCTCCTGTGGTTTACTTGCTGGTAGGAGCAATAGTAAAGAAACTAACCAATCAGCCAGCCAATTTCCAATAATAACAACAACAGCAGCAGCAAGAACAACAACTTTGTATCATAAATGTGCTTTGAAGGAAAGTTAAGCAGGTTAAAGGGTGGAGGATAATGTGGTTACTGTAGTGGTGGTGTCAGTGGTGAATTTTAGCTAGGCAGGCCAGGAAAGGACTTTTTAAGGATCTAATGTCTAAGTAGCCACAGAGCATGGTTCCATGTATTGTGTTGTGTCTTCTATTTACTCTAGAGGAAAATCCAGAAAGGGGACTTCTGCCTCCTTGGCTCTCAGGAATAGCCTTTATAAGAAATGTCCTAGCCATGTAGGGTTGGGTGTGTAAAAAGACAATGCCATATGTAAGAACTATTTCCTCCTCCTGGAGATGTGGCACCTTGCCCAAGACACTTGGCTTCTCTGGATTGAAGTATATATATGACTTCCAAGGTCCCTTTCAGCTTTAAATCCAGTGGTTTTGCATTCATTCTATGAGTAATTCATTTTCATATTTTCTTTTAACATTCAATAATGTCAGAGTGAATGATGCAAGCAGGACAAAATTAAATTGTAGGATTATCATTTACATTAGCCAAATTATAGAAAGGCATTATAAATAACCTTACCTAAAAAAGACAAAAGTTCTATTTTTAATGACTCATGTGTCAATAATTGTAACTTCTATTAAATAACTTTAAAAATGCCTAGTGACATAGTCATTATTTATTTTCAAGCTTCAGACAATCTGTGATTAAATTAACATCTTTTTGATCAGTAAACAGCCTCTAAGTGTAGTTGACATAAACTTGGCAGCCAGGAGAACTAACATTTAAAGAAAAACAATCCTACATTTTCTATTTTGTGCTTATTAGTACTAGTACTATTTGATTTAATGAAACTAAAAGAAATACCTAGAGAAACGTTACCTACAAGAAACTCTTCCTGTTATCAATCCTGCTTACGAAAGCAAGATAACAATAATTATCTATAAATAATTTCTGTTATGCTAAGTAATAACAATAGTGACAGTGAATACTAGTCAAGCAGTTACTATATGTCTTCACTTTTCTAGATGCTTTACATATTTATTTTAATCCTCTCAGCCACCCTCTGAAATACTGATGTTATTAATCTACTTTTCAGTTGAGGGAAATGAAACAGAGAGGAACCTATCCCAGCTCACAAACCTGGATGATAGTAGAACAAGCCTTTAAATCCAGGTGTTTGGGATCATAGTTCAAGTTCTTAGCCACATCTTATACTCTGCATGCATTTTCCATCGACGAGTGGGAAATGGTATTTATCTGGGTGCAAACCTAGTTTAGGAAAAATTGGGCAGTAGGTGACGTTTCCCTACTGCCATTTTCTCTGTTTTGCTCTATTCATCTCTGCCCTCTTGCCCATGGCCCATCTTACCACTGTGGCCCTAAGGCTCTTTTCTCGGTTCTATCACACTCAAAATGTGCGAAACCCAAAAGTAGTATCAGTCATTTACACTTAGTATCATGTTGAGTCCATGGTTTGCCTCTGTTGGGGGGACTTACACTTTCTACCGTATATCTTAAATAGGAACAAGTGGTTTTTTTTCTGCTGAAGGGATTTCAAATTTCAAGCAGATGGAAGGGCTATTTGGAGGGTCAGATTGCTTCACAAGTGTGGTTTCAGAGTTTGAAAGTCAATCTTCTCTACCTACTTACGTTGTTTCCCAATGTTTGGCACCGCAGGAAAGGGCATTTAAGCTAATTTATTAAATATGCAAAATTGTGAATGGGTGAGGGATGGCACAATTAATTTGAAATCAGTCCCCAGGACGGTCTTAGACTGCAGTAGCATTTAAAAAGCCTCTGAAAAGAATTGGAAGAAGAAAATGAAGTAAAATTCTAAGAGTTCAACCATCTTCTATTATAATGAGACATAAACTGTTGCTCACAAGAAAACAGAGGTGTACACCTTGCCTTCTTATTAAGCGTTTCTGGTTAAATAGATTGCTTGATTGTCAGTCAAATGGGAGATATTCTTTTCTCTGAGAAATTGCATAGGTGCTTTTGATCTCCTTAGCTCCTTTCTCACCTTTCCCTCAGCATGACCAGCCCCAAGACAAAGTTAAGTACCCTTCAGTTGTTGAGTTTTTTAACTCTGGTTTGTGGGATATCTGCCTCGGTAATTCCTGTTTGTTCTATTTCCTTTATCTTCCAAATGCCATCTGCCCATCTGGGTGGCTCTCAGTTTTCTAATGAGGAAAACACTACCTTGGATGCTGAACTTTGGGGGACGTCAGAGGCAAACAGAATTCTCCCTCTTTTTACCATCTCTTTTTCCCTCTTCTGTTTTTTCTTTCATTCCTGCTCTCCCTCCAAACTTTTTCCTTCCTTCCTTTCTAACTAGAGCAGGAGTCCTACTGTCTCTTTTTGAATTCTGGCTCTTATACCTTCTTACTGCGTGTCTTTGGTGGACAAGTTCTTGAACTTCCCTATATACCTCAATACTTACCTCACAGGAAGTTCAAAATATTAAAGGAATTCAAAAAGTGTAAAGCACTCCAAAAAATGTGTGACCCACAATAAGTATTCACATGTTAGGCACTGTCAGCATCATTACCATCATCATGATTATTATTCATTTTCATAAACATTACTGAGTCTTACTTACATCTTAAATGCTGTGCTAAATAATTAAGGTGACCAAATAAACATTTCAACTGAGGACTTCCAATTTTAGGAGCCAGTGCTCAGAGTCCCCCAAGCCAGGGAGTATACGTCTCACACTGTCCATTTCCTTAGGGCATTCTTATTTTTCCCTGTGAAATCATGCCTGTTTTGTTTTCTCATTCCTTGAAGAATGTTCTTTCCCAAGTGGCAATGGGTGAATATATGCATATAAAAATGTCACTTTGAATCCAGTAAATGTGCACATGTTTCCAGGCTTTCAAAGAACTAACCATGTGGACATAGTTTCATATATCACAGCTACTTATAGCACGGAATTTTATTCATTTTGGCCATTCGGTGATACTTAAATCATACCTCAGTCTATTCATTATTTCACCTGCACATTTGGATGGCTCTTCCAACTAATTTTCTCTTGTAATTGATATAAATTAGATGATACTGAAGAGAAAGATGCTTTTTACTTTTCATGATCTTTTTAACTATAAGAGGTACTCACAATTTTTTTGATAATATTTTTGTTTAGAATTTTGTTAGAATGAGCTTTTCTGCCCGTGGACACCGCCGAGTAAGCATCATTAAAGTCTCCCCTCCCACCGCCGTCATGTCTAAGTCAGAGTCTCCCAAAGAGCTTGAACAGCTGCGGAAGCTCTTCATCGGAGGTTTGAGCTTTAAACAACCGATGAGAGTCTGAGGAGCCATTTTGAGCAATGGGGAACGCTTACGGACTGTGTGGTAATGAGATCCAAACACCACGCGCTCCAGAGGCTTTGGGTTTGTCACGTGTGTCACTGTGGAGGAGGTGGATGCAGCCGTGAACGCAAGGCCACACAAGGTGGATGGAAGAGTTGTGGAACCAAAGAGGGCTGTCTCAAGAGAAGATTCTCAAAGACCTGGTGCCCACCTCACTGTGAAAAAGATTTTTATTGGTGGCATTAAAGAAGGCACTGAAGAACATCACCTAAGAGACTATTTGGAACAGTATGGGAAAATTGAAGTGATCGAGATCATGACTGACCGAGGCAGTGGCAAAAAGAGAGGTTTTGCTTTTGTAACATTTGATGACCATGACTCTGTAGACAAGATTGTCGTTCAAAAATACCACACTGTGAATGGCCACAACTGTGAGGTAAGGAAAGCCCTATCTAAGCAAGAGACGGCTAGTGCTTCGTCCAGCCAAAGAGGTCGAAGTGGTTCTGGAAACTTTGGTGGTGGTCGTGGAGGTGGTTTTGGTGAGAATGACAACTCTGGTCGTGGAGGGAACTTCAGTGGTTGAGGTGGCTTTGGTGGCAGTCGAGGTGGTGGTGGATATGATGGCAGTGGGGATGGCTATAACGGATTTGGTAATGATGGAAGCAACTTTGGAGGTGGCGGAAGCTATAATGATTTTGGCAATTACAACAATCAATCCTCAAATTTTGGACCCATGAAAGGAGGAAATTTTGGAGGCAGAAGCTCTGGCCCCTATGGTGGTGGAGGCCAATACTTTGCCAAACCACGAAACCAAGGTGGCTATGGTGGTTCCAGCAGCAGCAGTAGCTATGGCAGTGGCAGAAGGTTTTAATTACTGCCAGGAAACAAAGCTTAGCAGGAGAGGAGAGCCAGAGAAGTGACAGGGAAGCTACAGGTTACAACAGATTTGTGAACTCAGCCAAGCACAGTGGTGGCAGGGCCTAGCTGCTACAAAGAAGACATGTTTTAGACAATACTCATGTGTATGGGCAAAAAACTCGAGGACTGTATTTGTGACTAATTGTATAACAGGTTGTTTTAGTTTCTGTTCTGTGGAAAGTGTAAAGCATTCCAACAAAGGGTTTTAATGTAGATTTTTTTTTTTTTTTGCACCCATGCTGTTGATTGCTAAATGTAATAGTCTGATCATGATGCTGAATAAATGTGTCTTTTTTTAAATGTGCTGTGTAAAGTTAGTCTACTCTGAAGCCATCTTGGTATACTACCCCAACAGTGTGAAGTTAGAATTCCTTCAGGGTGATGCCAGGTTCCATTCGAAATTGATTTGCAACCTGCTTGGGCACAGAAGCCATTGTCTCCACAAACCTTGGTGTAGTTGAACCAACAGTTAATGTGTTGTGACCTGGAGTTCACCATTAAAAGGGTCACCCAAGCAAAGTCCTGGAGTTTATTTGGTTATTAATATGATTGTTGGCACATCCTATGCAATATATCTAAATTGAATTATGGTATCAGATAAAATTATAGATGGGATTAAAGCTTGTGTATCATCCATTATCATGTGTAATCAATAAACGATTTAATATTCTCTTGAAAAAAAAAAGAATTTTGTTAGAATGAGGGTTCATTTTAATTCATACTAAATAATAGTTCTTAAAACACCACCATGCTTCAAGCCCTTTTTATCAGATTAATGAAGAAGAAAGTTGGCAATACTATGGCCATTTTCTGTGTCCTTTGCTGTAACTCCTGTGTTTGAAATTATCAATTACTGGCCTTCAGAAAACCACACATATTGATACTCTTTGAGTTCACTTCGGTTTAAGCACTCCCTGAAGAAAAAGTACAGATTTTCATTTTTTTCCCTTTCTTTGATTTGTTCACTGATACGCAATAAGGGTCAGAACTTCCAGTCCATGTTACAAGATATATTAGACACTCATTGAGTGCATCCCTTATCGATGGCGTTTATGCTGGAGGCTTTTCCCCTAACTCTTTTCTACTTGTCAGACAAGAGTATCCAATTCTGATCTCTGTTTTATTCAGTTTACTAGAAGCAGCACTCAGGCAGAATGACTAATTTGGAAGCCAAATGGAGTTCTATCTACCAAACAGATGCAACCTCTGAAAGTCTAGGTCAGGGTAAGAGAGATGACCAAACCTGCTCTAAACACATCTCCTGGTTTGAAGGCTGAAATTCAGGTTATCTTTATGCCTTTGGGGCTTCTGCCTGCAAACATCTTAAGCAGTTTAAAAAAATAAAATATACTGGAAAGTGGGTGGCGCCAACAAGTGGATTTACATGAGGCGCCCTTTCTCAGCTACTCATTTTGGGCAAAATGACTTCAGACACTTCCTGAAGTTGTATGACGTTCAATTTCACTCCAATTTTTTCCCTTTGATCAACAAAGTCAGTTTTGAGTAACATGCCCATGAGTCAGTAGTCTTGGCATGAGAAGGGTCCTGCCAAGATTACCAAATCCATGTTGATAGGGTCATTGTGAGGATTAAGAGATAAAATCTGTAAAACATTTAGAGCAGTGTCTGGCATAATTTTAAGCAGTCACTGCTTGTTAGCTATTGATAGTCTGATTATTGCAATTGGGAATTACTCTGAGCTTACTTTATCCTGTGGCACTGCCTTACAATTATAGGGAGAAAAACTAATACAAACGCAAAGTAAGAACCTGTTAAGAATGATGATTTTAACATTGATCCTTGGAATATTTAGCAAGTTCTATCAATAGCATTTAGAAATCAACCTGAAATCATTTTGAATTCAATTATTACCAAACAGTTTATTTGGGTGACTTTGTCAGCAATAAGGTAAGCTTATTCTACACGTATTATTCCTACATATATGATTATTACCCCTTTCTACAGGTGAGAAAACCAAAGCTCAAAGAGGCTTTAAGTAAATTTCCCAAGGTCACACAGATAGAAAGGGGTTGAACTGATTCTACTTTACCACATTGGTTTCAGAAAGTTTCAAAATAAACTCTTTATTGTGATATTTTGAGCTGCCAATTGTCTATTAATTGCCATTTCGCTCTGGTTGTATGTGATTTGGCTGTTTTCAACTATTGAGGATTTCCACTAAGTACTTCATGAAATCATGTTGATTTCTGTTTCCCAGGAGTTTAGAATGCTTATTGTTCTTCCTGCTGCCTGTGGAAATCATATACCTTAGTGGGAGGTGGGATAATGGCCCGTCAAAGGTGTCCACGTCTAATCCCCAGAACATGTTACCTTCCATGGCAAAAGAGATTTTGTAGATTTGATTAAAGTAAGGATCTTGAGACGAGGAGATTATCCTAGAATCTGGGTGGACCGAATGTAATACAAGAGTCCTTATAATTGAAAGAGGGAGACAGGAGAATCAGAGAAGATATGAGGACAGAAGTAGAGGTCAGAGTGATGTAATTGGTACCTTTGAAGATGGAAGAGCCATAAGCCAGGTAACGCAAGCCACTTCCAGAAGATGGAAAAGGCAAGTAAACCAGTTTTGTCCTAGAGTCTCAAGGGGGTGCCTAGAGTCTCTAGAAGAAACACAATTCTGCTGACACTTTTTAAAATATTTTATTTATTTATTTGAGAGAGAGAGGGAGTGAGAGCATGAGGGACGCAAAGGGAGAGGGAGAAATACTCTCCCCACTGAGCAGGGAGCCCGCTGTGGGGCTGGATCCCAGGACTCTGAGATCATGACCTGAGCCGAATGAAGGCAGACGCTTAACCGACTGAGCCACCCAAGTGCCCCAATTCTGCTGACATCTCACAGTTTAGCCCTGTGAGACCCATTTCAGACTTCTGATCTCCAGATCCATAAGATAAGTTTGTGTTGTCTTAACCCACCGAGTTTGTGGTAATTGGTTATAACAGCAATAGGAAACTTAAACACCCTTTTTGAAGCATTTACAAAGTGTCTCACCTTTTATTTTAATGCTCCTACAAGTTAGATCAACTGGTTTTTTATCATTTATATCAGAGTTCTGAGTAATTTGTTTTCAATGATATACCTGTATCGGCTTGTTTGCTATCAGGAGAGAGGTTTGGGAGGCTTGAATCAGTTTGTGAGTAGAGGAGAAGAAAGGACAGGAGATAGGAACGTGACCCATAGAGATTGTGGGGGATCTTGAAGGGAGGAAATGGCTTTAATTTGAAGATTCCTCCTGCAAATCTGAAAAGGCGCAAGGAGGGCCTGGTCTCACCCTGTTGGAAATCACTAACCTGATAATAGGACCAGTGACATTGGAGCAATTCATTGCTAACTGGAATTCTGAGAGCTTTACTCTCATTGGCTCGTTCATTCCTCACAACAGCCCTGTGAGGTACATACTGTTGATAATATCTCCATTGTATGACTAAGGAAACTGACAGGTAAGGCCCCAGATTTTACATTAACTTCTACCTAGCAGCATTTTGCTTATAATACAATTGTTAATGCTGAACTGGTTGCCCAAGTGTAAAATTCAGAAACATTTGTGACCACAGCATCGTTTTACATTCAAATTTTAAAAACCCTTTAAGCTTTTTTTCCTGCCACTTTGTCTTTAGCTATAGTTACTAGGTTGCCATTTAGAATGTAACTGTTAAAGGAGGTTAAAAACAACTGTTTTACTTTTATTTTTATTTTTTTTTAAAGATTTTATTTGTTTATTTGACAGAGAAAGATACAGTGAGAGAGGGAACACAAACAGGGGGAGTAGGGGAGGGAGAAGCAGGCTTCCTACCCAGCAGGGAGTCCAAAAACAACTGTTTCAAACATCTTGTCCATCAAGGAAGTAAGCAAGAAGCTAGCTTTGCATAAAATGTCCACTGGGTGGCAGCTTTTCATAAAAAGTACCCAGCGTTAGAGCTATTATTTTCAAAAATTTATAAAGACCAAAAGAATCGTTTGTTTTGGGTTGTTGAGTAGTTAATCTTTGTTTTTGTTTTTTGTTTTTTTAAAGGGGGGCTCTACTGTTTTTAATATCCTTTCAAAATCAAAACAGAGCCTTAGCAGCTTAACACATTTGTGTTATAATATAAAATCCCTTAAACAAGAACTTTGAAAGGCATTTTGCAAATAAACTAATCATACCATATACAGATGACACTTGAGCACATAAATAAACTTGTAAAACAGTTTTGATTCTTTAATATCAAGCCATAATAATAATATAAAAAACCCTGTGTAACTTTATACTAAAAACATTCTGATTTTTTAGGACAAGACCAACAAAATATTTTACACTATGAGTTTATTTACTTTTAACCATATGACTCTTTTTTCTGTGTGCTTAAAGTTTTCACATTAATGGCAAATTTCCCACCATTAAGTATTTTCACGGTTACAATTTGATGCCAGATCAAAGTTATTAACTTGCTTAGTGCTGTAATTCAGAAAAAAAGGGAGTATTTTGAAAACTACTCAGTGAACATTTAAATATTATTGCTGTAAAAATGTGGTTGGCCCAGGCAACACTCAGTTGCCTGCCCCCGTCCAGACTGTAGGTAAGAGCATGGCCATCAGGGGGCGCTGTGTAGAGGCCGCTTTTAGACAATAGGGTTGAGCGTTGGAAACTTCCTCAAGGAAAAAGACCCACAGCAACTACCTGCTGAATCCAGACAGGCCCATCAGGTGACCTACCTCAAAATATCTATAGGCCTTAACTAACCAATAGGCTACTTACAACCAGACACGGTTACCAAAAAAAGATAAATTCCATACTTCACTATACCTCCTTACCTTCCCCCTCTAAAAACAGCCCCCACCCTCTCCCTCTTTGCAGACTGCCTCTCCTGAGCCCTCCTGTCTGCCTTGCAGTGTATTCAATAAACTTCTGTCTCCTTTGTTTTACCTCAGGGGAATTCTTTTCACCATCCACGCGGCCGACTTCCACGCTATAGGTGCCCCACCTTTGGGGGCCCCCATCCGATTGGGAGAGACACCACACTTAAAACACCACATGCTATACCTAATACCAAGAAGTCCCCAGGACCTTTCCACATTCAACTAGATGCAACTTATTAACATACAACTCTCTTCCTTCTCCTTTTCTTCTGCTTCTTTATTCCGTTTTTCTTTGGCTGTACATCAGATTGTTAGCACACTAGTCTAGGTGTTTCTACGACATTCCAGTCTCTTAGAAATGCCCCATCTTTCTGTCTTAGAGGCTATGAGCTCTGTTCACTAGCTTTTAACACGTAAATATGCCGATTTGTGAATTTTAAAATGTACTTTAAAATGATCAGCTCAGTAGTTTGCCATAACCATGAAAAAGAAAAGATTCTGCCACTATTCCCCAAATTTAAATGTCAGTGACTGCACATTTAATACCTCTTATTATGAAACTGAGGAATTTATGAACTTCATGAATTATGT
Source organism: Callorhinus ursinus (assembly GCF_003265705.2). Taxonomy (NCBI): domain Eukaryota; kingdom Metazoa; phylum Chordata; class Mammalia; order Carnivora; family Otariidae; genus Callorhinus; species Callorhinus ursinus. The sequence goes on from NW_027397116.1 coordinate 10,261,432, forward strand.
TTTTGAGGTACAACTATTCAAGTATAGTTAAACTTTGACCCTATTACAGCACACATTACTCAAAACAAGTAAGATGAATCCTATCAGACTATTTTCTACATCAGTTAGCTGTTTCACAGCTAAAAGATTAACTCCCTAGTGGTGATTTATTCATACCAGTTTTGATGACAATTTTCAAATATGAAAAACTTAAACATCACCATTTTACACCTTACAACATCACCTTAGCTTACACCTGTACTAAATTTAAGCAATGTCCTAAGTTGAATTGTCATCATTTACTTATTAGAAAAAAAATTTAAAGGAAATGAAAACAAGAATCAATTACTGAGGATAATGGAGAACAAACATCAATCAGTTAATCAGGCAGATATTGAGTATCCACTCAGTGCTGAAAACATAATAGATACTCAACTATTACATCCCTGCTGACTGGTCAATAATGTTTGTTTTTGTTTACTAGCCTTCATTATTTATATATATATTTTTTTAAGAAAAGTCACTGCAAGGGAAATATGAGCAAGTATCAGTATTTGACTGTTCTGTTTGGTTTGATTTGAGCCAACTATGTTGTCTCATCGCCTGGAATTCTAGAATATAGAGATTAGCATTAACCTTAAACATAACTGTAATGAAACATTTAATAGAATGCTGGAGGAGTTTTAGTGTTGTTGAGTTTCTGCTGTGTTAGTCTAAGAGTTTTTCTGTTTTGTTTTTTGGGTTTTTAAAATTACATGGCCCATTGGCTGCCATCAAATAACTCACAATTTTTGGCAAAACAAGATATACACAAATTGAACATTTGGCTAATGAAAGAGAACATAATACAACCAAGTGTCAAAATGCATAATGTAGGGGCACCTGGGTGGCTCAGTCGTTAAGCGTCTGCCTTCCGTTCAGGTCATGATCCCAGGGTCCTGGGATCGAGCCCCCGCATCGGGCTCCCTGCTTAGTGCGAAGCCTGCTTCTCCCTCTCCCACTCCCCCTGCTTGTGTTCCCTCCCTCTCTGTGTCTCTCTCTGTCAAATAAATAAATAAAATCTTAAAAAAAAAAAACGGAAAATGCATAATGTGATAGCACTCACAGTGACAAGCAACACAATGCAAAGCAGATATCCGGGTAGACGACTTTTGCTCTACAGACTATCTGCCTCTAATTTTCTTTAAATAAAACACTTATAATGCATCATTATTTTTTCTTTGAATTCTAAATGAACACAAGTTACAAATGCAATTATTAATACCTAAGTCTTTTCTACTTACAATTAATTTTGAATTATAGGATAATTAACATTTTTCTTTTTTTAATACTTCAATGGAGAAGTTGCCATATCATATAACATATGGACAATATATTTCAGAGAAATCCTCATCAAACTTACTAATATTTAGATTTAATTTTCCCCTGGAGGCTGAAATCAGCACTGGAGGCCATATTTTATTGTAATAATTATTCTAATTTTTTTTATATTATTTAACTCTCCACCCCAGTTTTATTCATTGTTTTGAGCTTTTCTCAACCATTCTGTGGCCTTGGTGTAGGCTGAAGATTGGAGAGATCTGGCAGGAGGCCGAGATGGGTTGTACTCTTATATCTCCTCTGGGAGTGTTCTCTCTCGCTCTCCAGAGATGGCAGTAACATTATGCAGAAACAATTGTCAGAGGCAGGATGTTTCTTTCCTCATGATTTATTTATTATTTTTTTAAATTTACTTATTTTAGAGAGAGAGAGAGCAAGCAGAGGGAGGAGCAGAGGGAGATGGACAAGCAGACTCCCCATTGAGCACGGAACCCCACTCGGGGCTCCATCTCACAATCCCGAGATTATGGCCTGAGCCGAAATCAAGAGTTGTACACTTAATGGACTGAGCCATCCAGATACCCCTCTTTCCTCATGATTTAATGAAGAAGATCAGTAAATACTTTGTAACTCCACAGCTCCACAGGTTTGTAACTCCACAGCAAATGGCAAAACCAGTATGTGGTCTGTTGACACACTCCGAAATTCCGATACAGAATCGAAAGCATTAAATCAGATGCCCACACCCTTATTTAATCTCAACAATAATGAATGAGACATTCTATGTTTGAATTATTTTACCTTTTGTCTAGAACTGCCACACAATGTTATTATTGCTCCAAACCCACAACAGTTTATCTTCAAATGTGTGTATAAATGTCACATAACACTAGAAAATAATTTATTATTCCATTTTTCACAAGAGTTCAGATTGAGTTCAAACACCACTGAGTCAAAGTCAGTTATGCAAAGCACAAACTACTGGTTCACACATTTTATTTACATAGCTTTTGCTTACCTCATTCCCCTCATTCATGCATCTAGCTTTCCAGATGCTACAGAGATGTAATATCTTCAGATACTATACTGGAAAAAAAAAATGTTGGAGAAAGACCAACTGTGGACAAATTCTGCCTCTATCACTTACTTAGCTATGTGGTTGATTTTTTTTAACCTCTTTCCTAGTCTGTAAATGGCGATCAATAAAACTTACCTTAAGGAATTATTGTGAGAATTAAATAAGAGAGTAGATGCTAAGTTCCTAGTATAGGGTATATATTCAACATGGTAGTTTTCTCTTTTTTTCTTTTATAGTCAGCTCCAGAGACTCATGAAGAATAGTGATACACACAGAATTGTAGGATATGCAGAAAATCTTAAATGGAAATAATCTTTAATATTATCTAATCTACTTCCATCTCAGTCTTTTCATAACATTATTGAAAGTCTTGTAGGACAGCCAAGTCTGTACAATGAGACATTAAGGAGACCCTGGATGGCATATTGACAATATTTTCAGCTGGAAGATTCAAACTAGCTTAAACAAAATAAAACAAAAGATACCACATTATGAAAAGTCCATTGTACAGGCCGTTGGATTGATTGAAGGACCCATAATTTCCCCATCTCTCTGCTTGGCCATCCTCTGTGCGGATCTTACTCTCTGGCTCATGGTCTCAAGATGTTTCAGCTGTGCTCAGCATCACACGCAGACAGGACTACAGCCAAAAGGAAAAAGAGATCTTTTCTCAATGACTTTGTGATGTGGGGCACAAAGGCAAAAGGCAGGTAGATAAAATTAAATTTCCATATAACCTGCAAGCCATTGACAAATACTTGAGGCCAGCAGAGTGTTAACGCTCACTCCTATAGGAAACTCCTGTCTTAATGTTAATACTTTGCAAGAGGGAAAAACAAACTCAGCTTAACAATAGCTAAACCTCCAGGATCCCCTGAGTCTTTAGCATATGAAAGTCCTTTTGGAAACTTCCCTTTGTCTTTACCTCCCCCGACTCCAAAGTATTTAAGCAGTTGCTCCTCAAGTCCCCAGTGCAGCTCTTTCTACCCATGGGTCTGGTCCCCAGGCTTTAATAAAACCACGTTTTTGCATCAAACACATCTCAAGAATTCTTTCTTGGCTGTGGGCTCCGAACCCCACCACTCCAAACCACATCATACTTACTCATACATTTACAAACAAGGACTCCCTTCTTGGAAATTTCCCCTGCACATTCCCTCTTACTGGTCGAAATGTTCATTTCCTAACCAAATCCTGGCAAAAAGATCCAACTGATGAAGGAAAGAAATTAGGGTTCAAAGCCGACGACCAAGAAAGAATTCTTGAGACATCTTTGGTCATTTATTACTGTTTAGTAAAAACTCAGTCATGAGAGTCTTCAGATGTATATCAGTGGGTTATATGCTTGGAAGATGATTGCCAACATATCTTGAGGGGTAGAGATAAAGGAAGTTTCCAAAGGAATTTTTACATGTTAAAATAGACGTACAGGATCCTGGGGGTCAAGCTAGAATGCCTTTTGCTATTAAGCAAAGTATTAACATCAAGGCAGCTGAGTTCCTAGAGGAATGTCACTCTGCCTATCTCAAGGACTTGTCAGTGCGCTGTAGGTAGTAAGGAAATTTAATAATTTTTCTTCTGCCTTTTTTTCCTACATCACAATGAGAGTATTGTGACTATTTAGAATAATGTTTGGAGAGAAAGATTGTTGATGAGTCAAACTTGTTTGTTATTATTTTGCGGCTTTTCAAAGCATCTCCCTTTCAATAGAAAGCTTGTTAGTTCTGCTACCTCACCAGTTTGTCCTTTGTTCCAGTTAAGAAAAATAAAAGGTCCTTTAGAAAGGTAAAATCAAATTTGAATGATCATTACAAAGCCTCTGTAATAAATGTGTATATAAATGTTACTGTGCAATCAAATCCAGAGATCCTAATGAAAGAAGGTTCATGTTGGTGCTGAATGTGTAATTTACTCTTTTTTTTTTTAAAGTTTCATCCTTGAGCTCTCAACTTTAATTTGGATAAAAATAAAGATGGTTGCTGTAGTAAATTTTGAGCCTTATCTTCCCATTGAACCTCAAAACATTATCTTCCAAATTATCCACACTCGTCTTTGGATATCATAATCACTTTTCTAATGCGTAGGAGGAAGGGCAGTGGGTAAGACTTCAGATATTAAAGAGGCAGCTGTCTATTTCAGGTAGACAGTGACAGGCAGCAGTGTGTGCTTGCTGCTCCTTTAAAACCTTGCTCTGGTCTAGCCAAATCCTGTTCTATTTCCTGCCAAAGATATCTCTTAATGGAAAAAGGAGAGGCATAGCTAACCCTTTAATGAAAGAATTACTGCACTATTGATTTGAATCTGTGCTCCAGGCTGATAAACAGAGAGAAGTTCTTCAATCCCCCAAGGAAGGAAGAGGGGGATTCTGCTATTTGTTATTTTTAAACAGAAAAACAAAACAAAACAAACAAAAAAATAGGAAGGAAAAAGACAATTATCTGAACAAGAATTTTGTAGGAACTATTTTTTCTTTAAATGTATTTAAAAATACTAGTGGTGATATTGGTTATTATAATATGACCATGTACTGAAGGATTCAATTCATAATTGCATAAATTACAGTAAGAAGGACCTGGTTAAAATATTTTGCCTATTATTCATCTGTTGTTTTTGAATGAAAATTATTGTCCATGTTCTCTTTATTTTTTTAAAGTTATTATTTTTATTTTTTTTAAGATTTTATTTATTTATTTGAGAAAGAGTGAGCAAGAGCAGGGGGAAGGGCAGTGGGAGAGAGAGAAGCAGACTCCCCATTGAGCATGGAGCCCTCATGGGACTGGATCCCAGGACCCCAAGAGCTGAAGTCAGAGGCTTAACTGATGGAGCCAACCAGGTACCCCCAGATTCCCTTTAAAGAAAAAGCTACCAAAAACATTTTATTCCTGGGGCGCCTGGGTGGCTCAGTTGGTTAAGCGACTGCCTTCAGCTCAGGTCATGATCTCAGGGCCCTGGGATTGAGCCCCGCATCGGGCTCCCTGCTTGGCGGGAAGCCAGCTTCTCCCTCTCCCACTCCCCCTGCTTGTGTTCCCTCTCTCGCTGTCTCTCTCTCTGTCAAATAAATAAAATCTTTAATAAAAAAAAAACATTTTATTCCTTCCATCACAATGGCTAATTAAAGACAGATTTGCATGTTCTGCATGCTTTTTCAGCTGAATGTGTGGTGACTGCGTTTCAAATGCTAATTTTCTTACTTTACACCAACATGAAATGACCCAGATTCCCAGTTGAGTCGAGTGCCTAGGTTTCCACTCCAATTTTTCCTAGCCATGCTTTTTTTAAAAAAAATTTTATTGTTATGTTAATCACCATACATTACATCGTTAGTTTTTAATGTAGTGTTCCATGATTCATTGTTTGTGCATAACACCCAGTGCTCCACGTGGAACGTGCCCTCTTTAATACCCATCACCAGGCTAACCCGTCCCCCCACCCCCCTCCCCTCTAGAACCCTCAGTTTGTTTTTCAGAGTACATCATCTCTCATGGTTCGTCTCCCATACGGAAAGCCTAGCCATGCTTTTGATTGAAGTGAAGAGAGAAGGAAGAAATGAGAGAGATTGGGCAATGAATGCTTAGTAAGCGTATCTGTGGCAGTAACATTTCATTTAACAAATGCTTCCCTGACAATATACAGTTTACACAGAAAGTATGACTATTGATATCTTTACTTTTTACATGCCAGTGGTTTTTTTAAAGATTTATTTATTTTATTTTAGAGAGAGAGAGAGCACAAGCAGGCGGGGTAGAGGGAGAAAGAATTTCAAGCAGATGCTGAACAAAGTGTGGAGGCCAGCTCGGAGCTCGATCTCACAACCCTGAGACCATGACCCGAGCCGAAACCGAGTTGGGCGCTTGCCCAACTGTGCCACCCAGGTGCCCCATTACATGCCAGTATTTTAAAATTTACATATTTCACAATGACCAGAAATAGTGTTACATGCTTGGCTTCATGCTAGGTGTCAAGAACTGTGAAGGGCACAGTTACCCTTCTCACAGCATGACAAGTTAGTCTATCACTGTTTCGTAGATGTGGACGGAATGCGGACTGCTGGGTGAGAGAAAGGGCTTTATTACTGATGGTAGAGAGGCAACATGAGCATAGAGTTCACTTGGGTTTCCCTTGCCCTCCAATTCCACACGGGGAGGTGATCTTGAACGGACCCAAGTGGATGCTGTGCACACAGTTTGTGTCACATTGAAGAACACCAAGCTTAGGAAACTCCCAGTGTTTTAAGAGGGCTGCTAACAATCTTTTCCATCCTTTGACTCAAAGGGAGGCTATATGTTTATTATGCTTATCAGGAGACAAATCTCTCCTCTGTTCCAGAGGGAAATACTATTTAATTTTCAAGGCTGTTTGCTCTAAGAATATTCTTTTTTTTTTCCTCTAAGAATATTCTTGAAAAAATAGTCTGGAATAAAAACTGTCACAGGTGTGTAAAAATTCGACAGACCCATGGAGAACTGTCTCCTAACACTGTACCTCACAGCCATCACAGTAAATGGGATGTGTGTGTGTGTGTGTGTGTGTGTGTGCGCGCGCGCGCGCGTGCGCATATGTATGCCATTCTTCCAACAATTCTATAGACAGCTCAAAATTCTCATTTTAGATGTAAAGAAGCAATATCAGCTAAGCATCTTGCCTAATGTCCCAGAGATTGTAAGGGACAAACTCAGAAATTCACCTTTACTCTACTCAACACCCCATAATCTCTGTGATTGTCACGAAAAATCGGGAGAAATATAGGTACTCTGTGACACTGAATTTTAGAAAGAAGGCCCTTTGACTTTTTATGTTACTTCCACTAGAATTAAAGAAATATCTGTGTTGCTGCTCTCCTCATAATTGAACTTGTTACAAATTATATCATGTGCAATACCATTCAAACAAGTATGTAAAATGGTGGTCAATGAAGCAGTATGATTTTTTCCCCTTCAATCAAACCAATTGCTAGGTGTAATTATAATCTTGGAAGATAAAGTTAAAAAGATGTTGAATTAAATTGAGCTCTGAAAATTGCTCACCTCATGATTCCTTCTGATTACATCTTGGCATAATTCCACCAAGTTTCAATATGTAATTTAGGGATAATGTGTAATTGGTATTGGAGCCATCATGGTTTCTCCACATTTAAATGGGAGGCCAATTTTATTAGTAATAACTATAATAACTCAGCTAAATAGGTTGTCTAACTTAGTCGCTCATTAGGAAATTATTTTTCAGCGGGAACATATTACCTTTATATATTTAATTTCAAGTTTTTAGTAAGAAATTTATTAGCAATGCAAGTGTTTACAAGATCATCTTTGCAGATATTATAGTCGGGTCCTAATCAGACAATTATTTCCCTTCATGCCTATTTTCCATTAAGTTTTATATTTAGGAAAACTTTATATCCACATGAGACATTTTTAAAATATGGAGTGATTTAGACCCATGCTATCTATTAAAATACCAGCGAAGTAACATGGCTCCCTCCAATTTTATCACACAGTGTTTTGTTGATATTCTTTATGGGGAAAAAAACCCTTTTTGTATTAAAAATCACTACAAACATATACACTTCACCCTGGTATCCATCATATACTAACCTAAATAATAACTACTCTCAATGTAGGCTTTCTAAGTGAAGCAGATTTGGAGAAAATCTAGTTAAGGTAAATTTTTATAGGAATTATATTGCATATTAAGTAAAGGTGCTGAGAGGTCCTGCTTATAAATAAAGTTTTCTCATCATCTTTGAAATATGTTTGTTCACAGACCCCTTTTATGTTGCAAGCCTTCGCATACTTGGGGAAGTCCTGAATACTCTTTAATAATCTTATCCCACTAGAATGGCAGCTATTATAATTATTCAGTATTTCAGCTATCAAAAAAGTGACTCTGGAAGTTACACAGCTTGGAGTAATGTATTTTTTTCCCCTGAAAGTTACCTTCTTCGTAGGATTTCTTAATACTTAGGTGAAGAAGTGTATACAAATCACTCAGCACTGTCTAGCATATAGTACAATATATACATGTACTTTCATTTCTTTAGAAATCAGCACTGAACTACCTTACATTTGCTCGGTTTATTCAACAATATTTTTGAGCCACCACGTGGCAGACACTCCTCTAACTGCTACAAATACGTCGGCAAACAAAAGCAAAAAAACATTCCTGCTTTCATACAGCTTGTATTTTAAATTGTAAGCAGGTTCTCATACTTGTAGTAAAAGCAAAGAGAAAATTGGAAAAGCAGATTAACAAAAGCATGTGAACAAGACTTAAATCTAATTGCACTAAAAACAAGCAAGCCTTGATGTTTCTTAAAAGAAGTTTGGTTCATTTCTTGAGAGAGACAGGGTCGGTTTGACAGATTATGTTTAAAGAATGCTGCTACTGAGCTTCTGGTTTTAGGATGGAACTTTTTTATATTTGTAAGTGACCAGCTATTTATTTTCCACCTAACTTTGCAGATACGTTTTAATTTGATCTTTAAATCTCTTCTCAGAAGATAGACTATGTAAGACTAATTCCATTTTGTAGGTTTGAAAACCTAGGCTCAGAGAAGGGTCACATGAGTTAATTGAGAGAAGCACTCAGTGTGGCAGAGGGAGAACAGGAATTAGAACTGCCTCTCGACTGAGGATGCTTACCACTCCCGGTTGTGGAAAGAAAGTGATAATAGTGCCCTTAACAGACAGTTACAACTGGGGGTGCCTGATTTCCAGCATGCATAACATCTAAACGGTCTTCACAGAGATCATCTTTCCCTGAAAACAGATTATTATATTTAAAGTGAGATCTTGACGGAGTGCTTGGGTGGATCAGTTGGGTTTAAGCAATCCCACTCTTGATTTCAGCTCGGGTCATGATCTCAGGGTTTTGAGATGGAGCCCCATGTGGAGCTCTGCGCTCAGCAGGCAGTCGGCTTGTCCCTCCACCCCTCCCTGCTACTCATGCGCACTTGTGCGTGCGAGTTCTCTCTCTCAAGCATATAAATACATTTAAAAAAATAAATGAGATTTTGAGAATGAGAAACAGGTTAAGGTTGTATAGCCTTTGGTCCTATGTTACTAATTATTCTAAATATAATTTGCAACTTTACATATTTTGAATGAGCTCTAACAACTTGTTAATTTTTTCCTCTGCTCTAAAGGAGTGCTACTAGATCCATGGTAAATCATCTACAAATATGGGTAACTCTGGATTTGGAATGGCATTCATACTCTATAGCAAATAATGATAGGAAAATACGGCTTGGTGATTTATCTACTCCGGGAAATGTGGTCCCTCTTTGGGAAGTATAGTGGTTAAAGTACCTGTTGAGGGACTCAGGACTGGGACCAAATCCTGGCTTTACTAATGGACATTGTGTAGCATCTCTAAGCCTTATTCTTCTCAATATGCACTGAGGAAAAGAGCAATGTCTACTTCATGTTGTAATTTTGAGATTTAAATGAGATCATACATACACCTGACACTTAGTAATCACTCACTCAAACTTTAACTATTATTATTTCCCTTTGAAGTTAATTGATCAATTCAAATAATGTTCAACAAAATTACCAACCTATCCGGCACCCTATTAGACACCGCAAGTTACTTTTCTCAGAAGTTTACCTTGAAGATGTTTAGTGCTTATGGAAATCTCAGATATTGATAACCTTGAGAAACTAAAAAAAATTTGCCTAGGAGAGATAAAGAAATGCCACACAGCCACTGAAGCATAAGTACATTTTGAACATGGCTTGTTCTATTTGTCTCATGTTTATAAGTTTGATATTTATGTATACATATGGAATAAGTTTTTGAAGTTTCTGTTTTTCATATACCCTCTTAAGAATTCATAACATCAATTAAATGACAGTTAAACATAGCATTCCTTTGTAGATTCACCTTAACAGGACAGTCCTCATTTAATGAATTCTTAGGGAGTTAAGAGTAGGAATCTGTAAAATGTAACATGACGCGTGTGGAGGGGATGATTTTCCAGTGGTATGATAGTGGAATCGCTTATCTAAAACATGGCGCTGCCTCAAGAGGATTTTTTTTTTTTTTAACTTAACTATATGGAAAGCAATGTAGCAGAATTCAGCAGAGCATGATGACCTCAGGAGACAGGCTGCCTGGGTTCATAGCCTGATTCTATCACTTATTAACAGTGTGATTATGAGTATATTGCTTAACTTCTATATATTTCAGACTTATTGTCTGTAAATTAGAGATAATAATAATTCTCACTTTATAGGGTTTTCTAATGATTAAATAAGACAATGAATATGAAGGATTTCGTGTGTAACAGAACATGTGTTCATAGCATATATATTAACTGTTATTACCTCTACTTTAGAAAAGAATGCCTAAAATAACATAGCGCTTAACAATTTTAAAACTCTTTTTTTTTTAAGATTTTATTTATTTATTTGACAGAGAGAGACACAGCGAGAGCAGGAACACAAGCGGGGGGAGTGGGAGAGGGAGAAGCAGGCTTCCCGCGGAGCAGGGAACCTGACTTGGGGCTCGATCCCAGGACCCTGGGATCATGACCTGAGCTGAAGGCAGACGCTTAACAACTGAGCCACCCAGATGCCCAGTTTTAAAACTTTTTATCACCCCCTCATTTAACCTTCATAGATCCTAAGGTAAGAAGTTCAGGTGTGACCCTCTTCCCTCACAAGTTAGCAAACTGAGATTCAAAGCAATGCAGTGTTGTGTCTAAGTCACATGGTCATTAAATGATGGGGGTGATCCTATAATGAGATGTCCACATGGATGAAATAATAGGCTCTCTCTTTATCAATCTTCTTTACCAGATCACGTCTTCACCATCATCTCAAGTGATGATTTTATCACAGGATAGATATTTGACAAAGGTAACAGATGAACGATGAAAATGGAAAAGCCATGAAGACTTCAGGGAATAAGAACTCCTTGATAAAATCTTGGGAGGCACAGTAAAGTCACTGCAACATGGCTGGTGCATCAATCCGAGCTGAAAATAGACAATCTATCAGCTAAAACTGTCAGATATTTTTATGTGCAATTAAAAAAAGGAAATAATAAAGGATACTCTATATTATCTAATGCTTAGGTTCCCCATATCCAGAAACATCAAATTCTCGATTTTGTTCTTTGCACGTTTAAACGGAAGGAATCAGCCTTTATTCCAATATTTAAGTTACCGATCACTCAGTATAAATTGCCTGTCTTCAACACTTATGGAAGATACTAGGCACAGGAAGACAGGAAGAAAATTAAGTCAGTTCTGCAAAAGGAAATATTGCCTTTCACTAGCTTTTACTAATGTCACTTTGAAAAATCTTGAATATCTGTTTTCCTGTTCAATTATTAAACACAAAATGTTCGTGAGACTTGGTCCATTAGTTTTGAATTTTGTTTCATGATGTTTTGTATGGTGAGATGCTACTGTAATTATCCTGGGCAATAACTTAGACCTTCCATATTTTTCTTTTGACTTGTTACATTCTGCCAATGATTTATAAATATTCAAATATAATTACTGGAATATTTTTTGTGTGTTTTAAAATAATTGAAAGTGGTAAAGCAATATCAAGGAAATCTGTGATTTAAATATAAAAACTTTGTGTTCCAATTAAAATTTCTACAAAGATCTAAAACTATAGGCATGTGAACCTTTGGAAAAGGAGATGCAGTTTATAAACAAAGAATAAAATACTTGGCAACTTGCATTAAGGCTATTTTGGAAATATACACTAAAATAGACATAATGAAGTTCACTGACATTTTGGTCTAATTAAATTTTACTTAGTGATAATACTGATTATTATTATGTAAAAAATTTACCTAAAATCTACTTCTGAGCATAACAGTTATAAGAAAACATATAAAAGCCACATCCTCTTTTTTTTAATCTCTAAAATAAAATCAACATCTTCTAGAGAAGAGTTATGATAGTTTCATTACTTACCACCTTTTTGCTCCCAGGTATCAGCTACCAGAATGTCAGACATAACATCTTAGGAAGATAAATGCAATGTTAAAGGGAATCATTTCTATTTTTTTCCTTTTTTCATTTATTTATTTATTTGAGAGAAAGAGAGAGAGCAAGTGCAGGTGGGGGGAGGGACAAAGGGCGAGGCAGAGGAAGAGGGAAAGAATCCCAAGCAGACTCTGTCTGAGCAAGGAGCCCAACACAGGGCTCAAACTCATGACCCTGAGATCATGATCTGATCAGAAACCAAGAGTCAGGCACTTAACCAACTGAGCTACCCGGGTGCCCCAAAGAGAATCATTTCTAACTGTATTTAGATTATAAATTCTTTAAGATCTTGATGGGAGCTATGGGTTCCCTTTCTAGAAAAATGCACAATGCACTATGGGTCCTAGGTTTACAGGTAAACTAACTTGTGTCAAAGGAAATTTGCCTTGTGAATTAAATGATTTACTCAAAATATATTTATAGTGGACTGGGACTGGAAACCATGGAAGAGATAAGATTTACTTTAAGAAAAAACGTTTATTTATTTATTTTAGAGAGAGAGAGACTTCACAGGGGAGGAGCAGAGGAAGAGAGTCTTAAGCAGACTCCATGCTGAGCATGGAGCACAACATGGGGCTCAATCTCTGGACCCCGAGATGGCACTCTGAGATCAAGACCTGAGCCAAAACCAAGAGTCGGATGCTTAACAAACTGAACCACGCAGCACCCCTAAGATGTACTTTTTTACTGGCTAATGTGGCAGGACAGATAACACAGCCATTGAGATAATTGAAAAGACTTCCCAAAAGGGACTATTTACCAAGGCATTGAGAGGGTTAAACAAACTAATAAAGGATCGGAGAACACTCAGGAGAACACAGCCTGTGGTAGGCAAGGGAGGGAGGGTGTTGTGGGAACCAGATGAGAGCTATAGTTTTCAGTGCCTTCTCCCTTACACACATATCTGGGGAAAGTCTTCAACTTCAGGGAGGGCCCAAATAAAACAATCGACAAAAATTAAACACACAATTCAGGAAACAGAGGAAAACCTAAATAAAGATTAAGTTCTGTAATTTGTCTTACTATCCAAGTGGTGAGAGAAGATACCGCATCCATTAAATAAGAGCTGGATGCTAGCCACATGAATAATCAAAGAATAAGGAACAGCCACCCAAAATTTAAAAAAAAAGTACAAAGAAAGATGAAGTTGAGTAAATATCCCCAAAGTAGAAAGCACAAAAAAAAAAGAAAGACAACTTAAAAAAAAAAAAAAAAGAAAAAGAAAAGAAAATCAAAGGACCAATCCCAGAGGTACAACATTAAAGGCTGAAGACAGTGGGAAATGCTGTCCCTCTCCCCTGGAAACATTACCTCGTGGTCTCTTATGGACCAAACAAATTAGCTTTCATTCTGATTCCAGGAAAAAAAGTCCAAACTTTCTTTTAAGTGATATATTAAATAACATTAAGAATCTAGAAAAATTAGAGCAGAGAGACTAATCCTTCAAATCGTTCAGTTGCGAATGAAACGAAACACTCAGCTTTTGCTATATTGCTCTCTCCCTCTGATGCACGCGCCTCTGAAACCTGGTTCCTTCTCAGCTGTGCAACATCTGAGGGGGAAACAATTTTGCTGTTAGCTTGCCAAACTGTGGTTCATTCTAGTCTGACTCAAGGATTTTTCTGCCTTCAAAACAGTAGAAATTGTTGTTATAGATGTTTGGATATCAGATATATACAGTTCATATTGTTCCTGTTAAGCTTCGAATGTCTTTTTACTGGCATAAGCCCTTGAGAAAAAAATGTATTGGTTTTCAATATTGATAAATACACACTCTAAGAGGAGATCTCTTAACAATATCTCTCAATTTTGAGATCAATTAACAGAATGAATGGGACAGTAGACACTTTCGACTCATGAATGTTTTACTCTATCTTCTGCTTATTATTTAAGTCTGAAAATCTTCACAATTAAAGAGAAACAAGATACAAAAGAAGCAGTAATGAAAGAACCAATGACTTCTTTCATCTCAGGTTCTAGACTGAAAGCTCCATTTGCCACTGGAGTCTTAAGTAGCCAATTTCATGCACAATTCACTTAACCTAAGTTCCATAACAGAGAGAGATTTAAATTGCTTTTTTCCCTGTATGTAATATGCTATAGGAGAAGTAAAGATAGTTATTCTAAGATCTATTGCAGCAATTTTACAAATGGCTATGCGGTATTTGGCATTTTTCTTTCCCCTCTTACACAGTTTGGATCTACAAAATTCCTACAAGTGGAAGGAGCCAAAGGGATGCTAACTCATCTAATCTCTCCTTCTACACTCATAAAACCTGCCAAACTCCCAAACCGGAGACACTTCTTTGGGAGACAGAGTTATTCTTCATTCTTCATAGTAACTCATCTTCTCTTTTTGGTGAGTCTACAGATATATTTGGAAAATATGTTTTTGCATTTTTTTCTCTCCTTCAAAACAAAACAAAGCAAAACAAGAAAAACCCAACAACACAGAAGCTATGTGTCGCCATACGTATATGGAACCAAAGTTGGTTCTGTAACAGAAAGTGTTTTCTTTTTCTTTGCGGGTAGTGTGACTCCGTTATATAACAAAATCAAGAATGGGTTTGGGGGAAAGACAGACTAGCCTTTTTTCCCCCATCTCTGGCACGAATTCCTGATGTAACTTCAGGAAATACCTTCTTAGTGTCAGTTTTCTTATTCCATAAAGTGAAAGGGTTGGAGGCAATGATCTCTAAAGCTAATTTTAGTCAACTAAATTAAACGGTACCAGTTATGTTGCTGTTTCCAGGCAAAGCAGTCGGGAGCTTGGCAGCTATTATCTTACCTGATATGTGTTTAATATGTCCCCTAAGAAAACAGGAGAGGAAAACTGAAACACACATTCGCGTGGCATGGGCATTTCTTTGCTACCTGCAGTGGTGTGGCCACAGCTACTGGCTACCACTATTCACCGCTTTCCTTCCTGTTCCAGTTCTAGTGTAAATCTGGGAGGGTCAGGGATAGTCCTCACAGTTTCTTTTCCCAGCTTCATTATTCATACACAATTAAAATAACCAATAGTTTCCAAGAGGTAGCCATGTTTTCTTTCAGAGATTTAATCCAGGACTCCTCTTCTTTTTTTTTTTTTTAAAGATTTTATTTGTTTATTTGAGAGAGAGAGACAGAGAGAGTGTGTGTGAGCAGTGGGGGAGAGGGAGAAGCAGACTCCCCACTGAGCAGGGAGCCTGATGCAGGGCTCGATCCCGGGACCCCAAGATCATGACCTGAGCCGATGGCAGATGCTTAGACTAAGCCACCCAGGCGCCCCATAACCTAGGACTCTTCTATTAAACTATCAACTCTTTGTCATATTGATGACAGAAAATAAAAAAGAGAAGAACTTAAACCTCATTATCTCAGGTGTGAAAGGAATTGCTGACATTTTCATTGTGCTAGAAAGAGAGCAGAAGGACACATGGTAGCAGCAGGGAACTTCTACAACTATCTTGACAACTTACTACTTTGACAGTTTGGACAAGAGTCCCAACTGTGATCAAGGTAAGTGGGATGGTGTCACTTGGACACTGCAGCTGCCTTGTTGGCAAGGAGAGTTTTGTGTGATTCTTGGGAAGACAAACTATCTAACATATCAAAGAAAGGCCACTGTGCTACCAAGTCAATCTCTACAAGTCTTTAATGAGTTGACTGAAGACAACAAAGTCTTAATTCTTCCTTTGGAAGGGCTAGGATCACCAGGTGGCTATGAATTCTTCCTCACTTTTACCAGAAGCAAAGAGACCAAAACTGAAAGACAGATGTTTGACTAATTAGGTATGTCAGACTATCTCCTTCATTTTTATGCCTTGTGTGAGATTCAAAGTTAATGGACAAAGAAGGTGATTTACACTCAACTACCGAAAGATGTTAGATCAGAACTGAGCAGTTACTTTAGGCTACTTGGAGAGCATGATAATCTACAATTATTTGGAAGCTATAAATATTGAGGCAGGAGAGGAGGCATTTAATAGGGCATTTCAGAGTACAATACTAAGAATGACATAATGTTTAGAGCCTGGCTGTTAGATCAGGGATAACTGCATGACGTTAAAAGCTCCTAAGAAATGGGATATTTTCATGAGAAACCACTCTCTTGCCAAGTTTGCCACTGAATTTAGGAAATGGAACAAATAATGGATTGAGTAATATAAGAAAAGCAGATTTGTAGTGGTATCGTGGACAGCACATTAATTATTTGACTATACACTTTACAAGTAGTGCCGGCTCTCGGAAAATACCTGATTTATGTCTTCTTACTTGTCGGTTAAGAGTGTCTCTCTCTTGGAATCATAACAAGAGGCAGCCTCGTCTCTCATGTTGCCCCCATGATCTCTACATACTGTGCCTCTCCCCCCGCCCACCAAAACCTGTGCAACAACATTAGCTTTTCTCCTACCTTTCTACTTCCAGGTAACACATCACTTAGCTAAGTAGATGGTGAAGTGATCCTGGCTGATAAGACTTCATACGGGATTTTACCAAGGCCTCCCACATACATAGCTATGGCATACAAAGCACTGAGCCTCTGAAAGGAAGCTGCCCGCACTGCCAGGTCAGCAGTAACGAGGATCTTCTTAACACCTTGTAAACCAGAAGATACTCCACAGGTGATCAATTCTACACATCATTCCCTGTAAGGACTCAAATTCCCAACTAGATTTCCCACTCTCACTTCAGTTCACTGGTTATGGGGATAAAACTAAGCTTAATGTTAAGCATTTGATTCCCCCATTGAGGGAAAGAAATGGTCAGGCGATATATATCAATTGTTGACTAAGTTTACATAAACTAAAATTTATTATATACTGTATTATCAAATTGTTAAATTAGTGATGACCCAATTTAAAGCCTAGTTCTGAAGGGAGGTATATGAGATCATTCAAAGTTCACCATTTGTTCTGCTAACAAAGGAAAACTAAAAGCAGTTTTATAATCCCAGGGACAGATATATTCCACTGTCCCCATCCCCTCAGGAGATATGGGCTTGATGATTACATGCTCAGTTTTTTTTAAGAATTTATTTATTTATTTGAGAGAGAATGGGGGGAGGGGCAGAGGCAGAGGGAGAGAGAGAGAATCATAGAATCTCCAGCAGACTCCCCACTGAGCGCAGAGTCCAATGGAGGGCTCAATCTCATGACCCCAAGATTATGACCTGTACATGGTCAATTTTTGTAGAGGTTGGCTTATGGCTGGAGGAGGTACCATTAACTGGAGGCTGTTGATAATAGCAGCCTGTGCCTTTGAGGTTTTCTAAGAATAAATTGCCATGTTAAACCAGTTGCAAAGAGATACTTTCTTTTTTGGATTTAGAGATTCATCAAAGAAAAATATGCACACATTTTTACAGGGCAAATAGTAATAGAAGAGTGAACATTATGCACATTGATAAAAAAGTTAAATATAATAATAGCAATGGCTAAGGGACACAGAATTATGAAAATACAAGAGGCTTTTAGGATTTATCTATACTTAATAAAACTTTTCAATTTGCTGCAATAGAGAAATTCTGTACAAAGCCAAGGTTTAATTATTCCCAGGGAGATTGACTATAAGTATTCCAGAATTCAAGTTTCACATTTTAGCATCTATTTTACATAATTAAATCTTGTTACCTGAAAAGTGGCAGTCAATTTTGAAAGGCTTTCCTAAGGTTTTATTAGGATCGTAGGGTTGGAGGTTGGATAAGAATTGCTCAAGAATCTACACTCTGGGAGAAGGCTTCTGCTGTGGGTGTAAGTTTGGGGTATAAAGTGTTTTAGGTAAGTTTTATCAAAGGAGGAGAATGTGTTCTTTTATGTGCCTTCCAGGAGATGAAAGAAGAGGAAAAGAGCAACATTGCATTTGTGACTCATCACCATCACCTTGCTGTAGTTTCCAGAGGAAGAAACTTTTCCTCTCAATGAGGACATTGGTCCCTCTCTTGGAACTGGTTGACTGGGACCAAAAATGTAAAATTTCTGTTGTATTCTTCTTTTCTCTCTCTTGTTTTTTTAATATTAGACATCTGTGAGACCTAAACTTTAGAAGGAGTATTTTCCCTTTCTTGGACCCTGTATTAATTTGCTTCACTGCCATAGCAAAATACCACAGACAGGGTGTCTTCAGCAACATACATTTATTTTCTCCCAGTTCTGGGGCTGAAAGTCCAAGATTAACATGTTGGCAGGTTTCTCCTGGGGTTGGTTTCTCCTGGGTCCTCCCCCTCTTTGGTTTGTTGATAGGTATATTCTTGCTGTGCCCTCACATGACCTTTTCTCTGTGAGTGTGCATTCCTGGAGTCTCTTGTGTCCTAATCTCCTCCTCTTATAAGGACACTAGTCAGATTGGATGAGGGTCATCTATAATAATGATAATTTAGCCCATAACAGACCCTTTGTCTAGTAACAAAAGGAAAAACAAACAGGATTTTAGGCATAGGTAAGTAGAGTTTGGACCTCTGATATATGTCATATTTCGAGGTAGAGTTGTTAAGACCTTCAGTCAACCTGTTAGGAAAGATTAGCTGTTTTGCTTTTCTTTTTTTCTTTCCCATATTAGACTGAGTCTATCTCTCTTAAATTCCCTGCAAGGAGTAACAATATTTACCCTCAGGGAATATTTGAATAGTAAACTCTCCCAGACCTAGAAAAACCTGGAGACTTTAATGATTCTGATAGTGCTTTCACTTCTTTTTTTCCTGATAGTGGTTTTAATGTAGCATTACAGTCAGTTATAAAATGGAGATGAGAGAAGAGTTTTTGGCTGAGAAATAAAGACACTGTGAGGCCAAAAACTAGGGCAAGAGCAGTGAAACAGGAAGAGGAAACACCAGAAACTTGGTGCTCATCCTGGGGATGGAGGTGGAGGGCTCCTGCATGCACAGGCTCGGACAGTACGCCTAGAAATGGACCATTTTGGGAAATCTGACCATATATGTTCTTACCAATGCCTAATGGTGAATCTCTGCACAGGCAGACAGTGGTTTAAGTATTATTTATAGGCACAGGAATTAGCATGTCGATCTATTTTTTCTTGTTTGCCTTATTCTCAGGTCAATAAAATGTGCCCCGTGAAAGAGATTAGGGTAACTTGATACTCTAAATGTGTGGGTCTACTCTCCTTGGAGATGCGGTCAAAACTCTGAGGCTGTACTGAGTGCTTCTGTCTCCCAGGTGAGTCCTTATCTTAGGTGGAGGCAGAAAAATGGAGAAAGGAAATAGTGCAACTTGGAGCTGTAGCATGTGATTAAGGAATAGCAGTCCCCAGCAATGTGGTTAGGGTGACCCCACGGGCATTAAAATTTAGTGTGAAACTTGAGGAAATTAGCATGTAGTAGGATATTGTACTGCCTGGTATAAGTATCCTGGGCAAAATCAATGAATATTACTTTTTGATCTTGAGTCACTCGGTGTTTACTTTAGTTGTCTAAGGATGGAGGGGGGGAAATAGAACAAACCCAGTATGTGTGCGTGTGCATGTGCGTGTGCGTTGTGCGTGCACGTGTGCGTGTGCATGTGCGTGTGTGCGTGTGCATGTGATATCTTATCTTCCACTTACCTCATCATCCTCTCATATTCTGAGAAGTAGAGTTCAGAGTCAGATGACTTTGAGGCTCGCCTAACAGTCAACTAGCTGCTGTTCGGGGGAGGTTCCCAATCCTGGAAAAGAAGGTAGTTGTTTCTGGCATTTCATTTTGACATCATACAACTGAGAGGCTGGTTCATTATGAGCCAAGCGTTAGTGGTGGCTAAATGGATTCCTCTCATTTATTACCTCAATAATAGTTAGGTTCCCTGATGACTTAGGTTTCTTGCTAATCCCAAATCTGAGGTGGAAAAGCAGCCGTAAAATGCAGGTAATGTCAATGATAACAGTTTTGGTGGCATTCGGGTGATCCTAACAACATGGGGAGTGTTGACTCCATTATTTGTTTTTCTCCAGGAGAATGCCTCAAATCTCCTCCAAAACAGTCAGGGTCTACCAAAGCAGAGAATGAAAGTACATTTTCTGAGCACAAGCTGAGAACTATTAGCTTACCTTAGAAGGTCATGAAGCGTGCTCGCTTCGGTAACACGTATACTTAGAAGGTCATGAAGAGTAGATGGAAGACGATAGGAAGGAGTAAGACACATAGGGAGAAGGTAACCTGGAGGAAGTACTTCTGGCTTGCACAATTCAAGGGGGCTCCTTTTAAGGTCTGTGTGAATGCCACTCTCTGGAGCATGGCTTCATGAAATAACATTTGTGAATGGTACTCCCGGACGTAACTCTTTAAGTGTCCCGGGGGTATGGGGTTCTGAGGGGAAAGGAATTTTTCCACAATATGTGCATATGTACATTCCTGGAGAAATGCATATATTTTCCATCAGGGTTTATTAGATGTGAAGAGATTCATCCCATGGAATGTGCTCGGCCATGGCTGTAGCCTCTAGCTATTTTTCTTTCTGTTGTCAGCAATTAAAGAAAAGTGCTATATTTGAAAAGTAACCTCTCAGGGATTCCTTTGTTGAAATTATTGAATGTTTCAGTAACAGGGAGTGATCTCTGGTAGTAGAACGAGGCAGAACCCTCCTGTTTTCATTCACCACAACTATCCTTATGTTCTGTTGCTCTACTCCTGAAACACAGACATAAGGAAATAAAGATTTACTGAAAGAGATCTTTGTGTTAAAGATTCAGTCAATCAATAAGCAAATATTTATTGTCTATATTGTATGAAACTCAGTATAGTAATTTTTTTTTCAGTTTGCTTCTAGGTATAGAATTTTTACTTGATGGCTAGAAGGAACGTAGTTAATATATAGGCCCAAAGCAACAAGAATTGATCATGTAGAGATATAATCATAGAGAGATTGATAGGTTAAACGTAGCTCTCAATTTTATCTCAGTAGAAGCAAGTACATTTTTCATAGAATTTGGTGTTGAAAAAAATCATATACATATCAGGTGTCTGTAGAGGATTGATAACTATCTCCATCCTCTCTCCTTCCCCACCCCACTGTTCCACCAGGATTGTACATAGGAAGGACAATTAGATATTGAATGTTGGATGCTTGTGTTATTTGGAAATCAAGAAAGGATTTGCAATTTCACTTGCAAGTCTGGGATGGGGAGAGTCTAAGTAGGATAGTAAGGTGCTCCAGCAGCATACTTTTATAAAATAAACAACTGTAAAATTTAGTTGGCTTAAAACAACCACTTTATTGTATCACATGTCTGTGTCAGGAATTTATGCATGTTCAGTTGGCTGATTCTTCTATTTTATATGCATCAATTTATGGAGATTGCTCATTAGTATTCAACTGGCAGATGGGCTAGACTGGAGGGCCCAATGCAGCTTAATTCACATGTCCTGAACCTTGGTAAGGAGGCTGGGAAGCAGGGCTCAGCTGGGATGGTTTTCCAGAACATGGCCTGTCCAACATGGTGGACTCCGGGTAGTCTTCTTACAAGGTGGTGCAGGGCTTTCAGAGACAATATTCCAAGAAAGATAGGAGGAAACTGAAAGGCTATTTATATTTTAGCCTCAGAAATCTCATCTTTTCACTTCCACTGCATTCTATTGGTAAAGCTAGTCACTAAGGCCAAGACAGATTAAAGGAGAGGAGATTTAGAATCTACTTTTCCATGAAAGAAGTGCCCCAAAATTTACCGCTATCTTTGTTCTGTCACAAAATGCTACCCATAGGGATAAGAGATTGAAGCCCAGGATGTCTTTAAAAATATTAACCACTTTCCCCTCATCTTTTATTTTCAGAAATCTTATTTCCATAGCTCACGAAAGAGGATTTTGATCAATCTGATGAACATCTGTGGTGACTACCCATTTTTCCCTGTACTCACTAAATGATAATGAGCAAGGGCATGACCCATAAAAACCAGCCCCACTGACAGGTCTGCTCTAGAAAGAGACTTACCCTCGTCTTCGGCAATAGATCTTTGAATAGTGACTGCCCTGCAGTCACTAAAAGTGCAGTCAGATTTTTGCAAACAGATGGCAGAACTGATGATAAGACTATATGGAAGTTCCTATGATGAATAATGAGATAAAGTTTTTAAATAAAGATTATTAAAAAAAAAAAGATCTGATGGTTAAATACAGGGTTATTTGTGTCCTGGAATGAGGCAGGAAGAAGAGAGGGAAAGGCGAAAGCAGAGGTAGAGAGGTAGAGGCATACATGACATACATAAAGTTGGGCATGTAGTGTAAAGCAGCTGCTTCAAATCTTCTTTGGAAGGAGATGAGATATAATAGCAATGCATAAAAATAAATGGTTTAACTCAGAAAGACACAGATAGAACTAGAGAAATGTAGAACAAGAGGAACAGAGGCAAATTTACTAAAGACATGCACATGGAGAGCACCACCCCCATACACACATCCATACAAACCATACCTATGAATGCAGTGCTTACTTACCCTAGGCACTTTTTGGGATGAACTATACTGTTAATTAACTAGTGAATAGCTAAAAGTATTCCATGAAAAGACATATGGCAAGGCTCATAGGGACTTAGAAACTGGGATAAAAATGCATTGAGACACATCTCACAGACAGAAACACCTGCATCTTTCCTTCTTATAAAGATATTCTGATCCTGGAGTTTTTAAGGATTTTGCCATTAAAGTCATTTAGAGCTATGCTTCATTTTAGTATGTGAAAGTAATAAACTGTATTAAACTCATAATAAACTATGTTAAACTCATCAGAGGGTGGATTTTGGCTCAAGAACTGGAGAGTCCTTACTTCTGTTTTACTTTTAGTAATAACATAATGTCTATTACCATTAGCTTACAATTACTTGAGTAGTTTAATATACCTTAAAATCACAAGAGTAGTTATTAAGGTCCTATTTCAATAAGCTGTTAGTGATTATATTAGCAATAAGACATTCACATTGTGTAATTCCTTACATTTATTTTTCAAGCATAGCAGATATTTTTAGTGGTAAGAGATAAGAGAAATGAGTCATTCTATCAATATTGTAAATGTCATCTTTCTTGAAATTATACATTACTTAAGGACTGATTTTAAATATCACTGCTTTTTTCTTTAAAGTAAAATTTAACTAAAATATTGTTTATCTACCCCCCAATATTAAAATGTTAATGTTCTTTTTAACATTACAAAAAAAAACCCTGCTAATACACATCTTCCTTCATTCCTGAAATTCATGACCATCTCAAACATGAGAATTGATTGATCTCTAGAAGGTAGGTAAGATGATATACTGGTATAGATCAGGTATCCTGATGAATGAGAAAAATAATCTTACTTATTCTGGATAGAAAAGATTGCATATCTTTTTTGAAGGGACAAACTTTTAAAAATGCTTTTAAATTAGAAAAATAAAAATTTTAAATTTAGAATTCTCAGGTCACTGAAAAAAAAATTATCTTTTTAAGGTAAATGCCAAAAATGTCAATTGAGATCAAGGCAGATTTTGTTAAAGCATCACAAGTTACTGAAACATCTTAAGCTTTATTTTTCAACTTGCTACTAGATGATATGTTATCAAATAATGATATGTCAAGTGGTAATAAGACATGAAATGTCATATCATTGGTGGTAAAAACTTAACTGAATTATAAAGTACTGCCAGAGACCTAAAGTTTATGATTTACTTATGAGGTAAAATTGTATGATGTGCCAAGATACCTGTGGTACAAAACTTCCAAGATGGCTCCCAATGGAGTGTCACTTCTTGGCATTCATGCCCTTGTGTAGTCCTCTCCTACAGTGAATAGAAATGTCTGTGTCACTACTAGAGTATTGCAAATAGGATGGTGTATGGCTTTCAAAGGTATTTCATCAATAGGTTATAGCTCCTACTTTGTTTTCTTAGATCATGAGCTCTGGTGGTAAGCCACCTGCCAAGTCATAAGGATACTAAAACAGCACTCTGAAAGATCCTTGTGACAAGGACCTGAAAACTTCTGGTCGGTGAGCTTGGAAGCAGCTCCTCCAGCCTCAGTCCAGCCTTCAAATGACCATAGCCCTGAACAGTATCTTGATTGTGACCTAGTGCAGTGCCCTAGAAATAACTAGCTATGCCACTCCTGAGTTCATGACCCAAAGAAACTATATGACATGTATGAGATTGTACATGTGTGTGGGTTTTGTGCTGTTGTTGCTATGTTTTGGATTCATCTCTTGCCCTGTGTTTGAGAACTAATATAGTACATTATTGATTGTTATAGGCCAAAATCTAACACTTAATGGCTGGTTAGCATTATGAAAAATCACTTTATTAATTCTGAGTCTCAGATTCATTATATGTAAAATGGAATAGTATAATTAGATGATATCTAGGATCCCTTTTAGATATAGTATTTATGAATATTTCTGAGTATAAGACTGTGAATGTTGAGTTAATCAAATCCAGCTATATGACTTGAATATTGAAAGAACACTGTTTGCCTAATCATTATAAGCTATTTTCATTTTATATTTAAAATTGCTCGAAAGATAAGAGAATATTTTAAAAAGTAGACGTAGCTAGCAAGCGATCTCATTCTGGAATCATTGTAAGTTGGCAGGTATGTTGTGGAAGATAAATTGTATAATATATAAGGCATACTGATAAAAGGTAAGGGAAAAATGAGTTAATATAAGACATGAGTTTTAGTGCTGGATGAACATTTGAGTCCCCTGGAGACTGATGCTGGGGTCCCTTTTGATCAATTAAATTAGTGTTTCTGGAAATGGAATGAGGAGATCAGAAAAATTTTTTACACTCCATAGATAATTACAATTTATAGCCAATATTGAAACTGCTGAGACCCTTTTGGGAAGTTGCTAGTTACCAAATTGAAGAGAATTTAGAGTGGGTCTATTGTGCATAGAGAATAAGGACACTCAAGCTCTGCTGGAGACCTCCCCATCAGAGGAAGAACCACTGGCCCTGGTCACTCAGAGCTCATTAACGGAAGGTTGTTCAACAGTCCATACCTGGATAAGTTAAATAGCTAATTAAGATCCTCTCAGCAAGAGTGGAAGAGAAAGCCTGAGGGGTTAGTGTTCACCTGGATTATATAATTATAAATCGAGGATTATAAATTAAACTAAGAAAATGCCAGAAGTTGAGTATATCAAAGACTATTTAGCCTGTGTGGGTAGGTGATACAGCACTGCCTAAGTATTGGGATATTTATTATTAAAATAAGAAGAAAATATTTGGTTACCCGTTATGGAGTGATTTGGAAAATATTCTTCTTGTTGTTTTTATTTTAATGAGTTTATTTTCTAATCCCAACAATAAAAATAAAGGTCAGCATTTTAGATCTGTTGGTCCTCACTACCTCTAAAGAAAACAGTGCCATCTGGCCATCACCCTTAATATGTAGGCATAAAATCTTAGCAGCTTTCCAAATACCATTAGAGTAAGCACTTTGTATCATAAAAACAAAGCGTAACAGCATTTAAAATTTAAGAGTAATGAGAATTTGGAAAAATTTCACAACATGAAAAATAGCACATAAATCAAAAAGAAAGTAGAGTATACCAATAAAAATATGGGCAAATAACATGAGCTCACAATTGAGAAAAGAATAAGTACAAATGGTCAACAAAAACCTGAGATATTCAACCTCATAAGTAGATGAACATTTGCCTTCTGTAGGATTAGCAATCTTTTTTAGTGACTGTATTAATGGTATCTGTCACTTCGATCCACATAGGGAGCTAAGCATTTTAATTAGAGAACAGTTTCAGATTCCATACGTATAAGTGTCTGGAAATTTGTATTTAAAATATAAATGGAAAAATGTGGGTGCCTGGGGAGCTCAGTTGATTAAGCGTCTGCCTTCAGCTCAGGTCATGATCCCAGGGTCCTGGGATCGAGTCCTGCATTGGGCTCCCTGCTCCGCAGGGAGCCTCTCTCTCTCTCTCATGAATAAATAAATAAAATCTTAAAAAAATAAAATATAAATGGAAAAATGTAAAATGACTATCTTCAAGGAAGCTTATTTCATCATTGTTAAAATACAGACAATTGGAAATGCTTCAAATGACATTAAAAAGAGGACTGTTATTATATTATAGCATGTCTATGATAGGTATCAGAGTATAACACATCTATAAAATGAAATAATATTTAGCCATTAGTAATAATGTTATCAGGGAGTATTAATTGAACCTATTGTTAAAGGAGGAAAATTTAAGTGAAATTCAAATCATGAATAGTGAGAAACTTAATATAGGAATAGACAATGGCCAGACCATATAGGACAATAGAATTTTGACTTTCAACCTCTGCATCTAAGGAAGCTTCCACCCGCTGAGCAGCCAAACCACACTTTTGCCGCCAATAGCCCAGAACAGGGAGGGCTTGGTCAACGACTGCCAGATTTTCTATTTTTTTACCCCACCTCCAACTTTGAACCATCCGGAGAAAACAAAACATGTCCCGCTAACCAATCACATAGCATGTCCTGCCTCTAGGTAGCCCACAGCACCCCCCTTCCTCATGCCAGTCACCTCCCACCAGAGCACGCCTGAAACTTTCTTTTTCCCCCTATAAGGCATTTCACATCTTTGTCTACCTTTGAGTCTCTGCCAAATGCAAGTGATGGTGGTTGAATCCCTTGCTACAGCAAACTCTGAATAAATAACCTCTGTTTGGTCTCATTTGGGTAGTCTTTGATTATTTCCACAATAGCATACTAGTATGTAAATTTCGTGAGTGTTTATGTAAGCAGGATTTGTTTCTGAGTGTATGCCTGGGGAAATTCCTGAAAGCTAGTTACTAAGATATTAAACTTGGTGATGTTTGGGAGGTAGGATGCAAGGCAATTCTTACCTTATAGTATTTTGCTTTTGAGTTTTTGAATGAGTACACACAATTTATGTAAAGCGAAATAAGGCCCTTGGACGTCTATAAAGCAGTTTATTATTATGTTTAGTATTATGAAAATAAGAATTCCATATGTATAAAGCATAACTATTTCTTTCTCTATATGATATATGTGATGATGCTCAGTTGATTGGACTTACCCTTTTCTCCATCATTCTTTTTTTTTTAGTAAAAAATTTAAATTTTGTTATTTTTTAATCGCTTAAAAAAACCAACTTCCTATATTGGGTATCTGGAAAGGTTCATTCTTATAGATATTTTTAAAATATGAAAAGTAGACTGAGTTGAGAAATATATTTTTAATTATAAAAATGATTAATGAGTGTTAACCATAAGGGAACTCCGTGATTCAATAGTCTCCATTATCCAGCCATAATTCAAATAACTATTATGATTCCAAAGCTAGAAAGAAATCCCCCTAGATTAATAAATATAAATCTTTATGGTCATCAATTTTCCCTGATGTTTCTTTAACAAAGGCCAGAAAGATTAGATTTTTGAATGGAGCATTGTTCATTTCTGTCAACATTTGATTATTTATCCCTCTAAACTAAACAAAACTCTGGATATGACAAAGACTAAACTTTGAGTATATCTGCAAACCTAACTTTATATAGCTGATGCGGAAAAGGAAGTGCAAATATAGTGCCAACTTCTCCTAGCTGAGCACAATGCTGTTTTTGACTAACGATGATGCTAGGCTTCAGTCACAGGAGATAGGCTGAATCCATTTTAAGGCAAGGAGTTTCTGCTCTTGCGTCTGGTCTACCCTCCTTCCTGGTGTGGCTTCTGACCTTTCATCCATAGCAAGTGAGATAGCAATCAAGCACAGGGCTAGTCACTGGGGAGAGACAAACAGTCATCAAACACATCAGACCTTGCTGTCTCTTTCCTGCCATGTTTTTTCCATGTCATACTACTGTTGTGAAGATGAAGTAAATATGCATAGGTAAATAAGGGATAAGTCCAGTCAACTGAGCGTCATAACATATATCATCTATAGAAATATTTATGCTGTATATATATATGGAATTCTTTATTTTCATAATACTAAACATAATAATAAACAAATGCAAAATACTATGAAGTAAAAATCACCCTATATCCTACCTCCCAGCCGTTGCCAAGTTTAATATCTCAGTGACTAGCTTTCAGAAATTTCCCCAGGCATACACTCAGAAACAAATATAAAAAATTTAGAAGGCAGGCTTGGTTTAGCCAAGCATCACACACATGATAGTTACTACTACTATTTCATGTTCCAAATTGTTTTGCAATCAACTCTGATACATGTGAAACTCTAACCAGTATGTTCTCTTTTACTAGCTTGGAGTACAGAACAAGACCTTATTTGCTTTACTGTTAAAAGTACAAGGAATTTTTAATACCAGAGGGCTTCCCATTGCCCACATGTCCAAGATCCACAAGGTCCAAGAATCAGTCTTCTCTGTGGCTCAGTCTTCTGTTTCCACTGGAGAGATCAGAAGGACTCAGTCATGCCAGCAAACACACTGTCTGCAAATGCTGACCTGGGAGAGCTCCCCCAGCACTAAAGCGAAATTATTATTTTTATAGATCTAGATAGAAGTAGGTTATCTTTGTTTTTTGTAAAGCTAAGGTCACTATCTTTTTTTTTTTTTTTTTTTTTTGAGGAACACACTCTAAAGGCTTCCGGATATCAGGATGGATGGGCATAAGTACAAAGCGTATGAAAATGCTTTAAAAATTTTACTGTTATCCAACCCCTGAGATAATATATTATCCTGTCATCTTTCTCAGTAGATGAAATGAAAAATGTTTTCTAAAGTTTTCTCCAGTAAAATATTTCAAAAGGATCTCTCATCCAATACTTGTGAAGTGTTAGGATGTATTACGTTACCTCTGGCAGAGAGATCCCTGAGACCCTTTACAACCTCTGTCGGTCCAGGTTGTGACTTTTGTCACAATAGCTTGAGTGTTGCTATTGACCTGTTTCTTGAGGTAACTCACTGCTCAGACGTTCCACAGGCCAAATCTATTCACTCTGTTTATTCCCAGATAGATGCAGCAAACAGGTGCATTATATCAAAATGACAGTCTATCTCTCATGGGCTATATCTTGCTGATATAGATATTTTCTGTTCTAAAAGCTAATATAAGCTATTCTCTGATAGATGCATGACCCACATATAAACTAAACATGCATTTAGGGTAAATGTCTTTGAATTATCAGTGAGAGAATATTTTTAAAATAAATGGAAAACACTTTACTTTGGAAAAAACTTCCTGAGTTGTGTCAAAAATTAATGAGGAAAACACTGCTGACAAACAAATCAAGTAAAGATAGCAAGATGATTTTTATAATATGAAACCTAAAAATAAGGCACAGACAATTTAAAAATTGTTGGCAAAATATTACTTGTTCTTATATGAATTAACAGCCATGTGGGAAAAATAAAGCAACTTCTCAAATGAGAATTTTCATATCAAAGTAATAACTAGCTTATCCTTTCA